>NC_064811.1:157501021-157609019 GCF_023721935.1 Panthera uncia | reverse complement strand
AAAATAAAATAAAATAAAATAAAATAAAATAAAATAAAATAAAATAAAATTTTAAAAAAGTGAGATGACAGAGTGTGTCTGGCTAGGTAAACTTAGAAAATGGAGAGAGACCCAGAAGAGAAGGTCAAGAGGACTCTAATGGGAAATTATGCAAGGGAAGCAACTAGGAAAATTATAGAAAAGAGAGAGAGAGAGGAATTTCCACAAGAAACGGAAAGAAAAGGATGATATTCTTGGAGAAAGAATAAGTCAAAAGTAAGAGAGCCAGGGAGAATGAGAAGGGAAGAGATTGAATAAGACAGGGTAGGGACCTCACTCCTGAACATTATCCATGGAAATTCTGTGGGTGGTGTCCAGGGAAACTACTGAATTAGCACTCCAGTGGCTTTATGCAGAGCTGCTTTGATTTGGGCTCTAACTGGAGACTCCTTCCTCAGCTGAAAGAAACAGCTTTGGCCTTAAAACTGAAGGCAGAGGGAAGGATGGCCTGGAAAGCCATACTGAGATGACTGACTAAAATCTAATTATGTGTCAATCTAAGTGAAACAAAAGTAAGTATTAAAACTTCACTTGTTTATCAAGATGGGGCCTTGGAGCAAGTCACTTAATTTCTCTGAGCCCTGGTTTATCCTGTTGCAAAAAAATAATATATAACAAATCCTTGATATGCATGGTACATCATACCTTTCAGAGCTAGTTTTCATTTTCTATTTCCCCAAGCGAGCTTTTTAGGAGATAAAATTGAGGCTCAGGAAAATGAAGCAAGTAACATATAATTACACAACTAGTTAATAGTGGAACATATAGTTCACTTTTGTTGGTAAACAGTCTCAATTAAGAATCACAGAAACTGTATGGTGTAACACACACACACACACACACACACACACACACCAATTTATAAAGAGGAAAACCAAGATATATACTCGGCTGGTTGGCCTCAGAACCAGGACCGAAACCCAAAAGCATGGGTAGAGAGAAGCAGCTCCAGGCTCACTCCTCCCCGGACTCCTTGGGGGACACGGTACCATCCTTCCCAGGAAGTCCAGATTCCAAACTCTGCCCTGCTTTCGGAACATCCATTTGCCCGACTTTTTTCATTTGGAAACTGCGATCGCAGAAATAATAACGGCTAAGATTTGCTGATGCAGCGTTACTGTGGTGAGTCCAGTTCACGATTCAGGACAGGGAGACCCGCCAGGAGAGACGAAGCTGCGTAAAGCTGTGGCGGGAGGGCCCGCGGCGTTGCCCGGATCTCTGGTCACAGCTCCCCCTCCGCCCCACCGCCACCCCTCAGCAGCCCTGGGCTCCACTCCCATCCCTGCCATCCGTGCTCATGGTCCCAGGGCGCCTGCTCTCCCAGCCGGGTGAGACACCTAGGCTCCCAGCTTCCTTCGAGGGCGCCTGGAGAGGAGCCGTGGGGGCTGGCCGCAGCCTCAGCCCAAGCTGGGTTCACTTTGGGTTTCTTCAAAGTCGCGCCAAGTTTTTCCAACACCTCCCTCCAGGTCGGTGCTCTGGCCTCACGCCCTGGCCCATAGCAACTGTGCAAGGAAAGAGCCGGCCTGGGAGGCTCAGGAGGCCCCAGAGGCTTGGGAGGCAGGGAGGCCGGGGAGCCAGGGAGATTGGGGAAGTCAGGGAGGCCGAGGAGGCTGGGAAGGCCCCAGAGGTTTGGGAGGTCAGGGAGGCTGAGGAGGCGGAGAAGGCCCCAGAGGCTCGGGAGGCAGGGAGGCCGGGGAGGCCTGGGAGCCAGGGAGGCCAGGAAGGTTGGGGAGGCTGAGGAGGTCAGGGAGGCCGAGGAGGCTGGGGAGGCTTGGGAGGCCGGGGAGGTCAGGGAGGCCGAGGAGACCCCAGAGATTTGGGAGGCAGGGAGGCCGGGGAGCCAGGGAGGCCGAGGAGGCCCAGAAGGCCCAGGAGGACTGGTCGCGGCCACCACCAAGATGGCGACCCCAAGCAGGGCAGCTCCTGCAGGGGCGCGCTCTGCAGAGGTCCGCCCTTCTGGAGGCTGCCCGCCCAGAGACCCTCTTGGAAGGAAGGAAAAGCTACACTGCCACGGCCGCCACCTTCCTTCCCGGGGCTCCTCGTCCAAGGCCAGCAAAGCAGATATTTAGCCTGGATGCCCAAGGCCGCGGACGTGGGGCCGGGGGCCCGCGCCCCCTTCCTGGGCCGGCCTTGCCACGTGGCTCCCCGAAGCCTGTCCGTCCCCGCCCCCACCGCCTTTTAACGGGGAATGCTGACAAGCTGAATACAGCGGGAATAACAGCCATTTGTTCTGGTTATCGCTGCCGGTATTGAAGCCAGATGTGTGTGTTGCTGACATTGACATGGTACATCTGGCTGGGTTTTTGGTTTCCATCGTGGAGTTTACCACATCCACCCTAGTCTGCTAGAAGAGAGGAGGCGAACATCTGGAAGTCATTGCAGCTGTCACGCTTCAAGGGGATCCTGTACCACAGAGAGGAGAACTCAATACGTAACTGAGCGAAATTATCCAGCTCGTCTTGTCAGTCCAGATTTCAAACACATGCAGGAAAATGGCCACCGCCTTATGGCGCCCTCCCTCCCTCTGTGATGCCCGCGGGCACTGAGAGCCCAAGAGTCCTTTACCCACCACCCCAGGCACCGGGGTGTCGCTAGTGTAACACTCTGGGTCACGTTCATCACTGCGTGCCTGAATCTTGTGTTCATCCTGGCTAAGCGGGGCTAAGATGGCTCTTTCTTTTTCCTTTTGATCTCAGTTTGCTGGACCTTTTAAATTAAATATTGCTTAGTCCTTCCTCCACTTCCACTCATAACCGCCTTTTTTATGGCATTCAATGCTCTAGCCCTACCCTACCTTTTCAATTTTATCTTCATTCCTTTCCCAAGGCAAATACTACTTCTAGTCAGGGCTGAAATTATCTTATTCTGACCCCAACCTTGCCTTTTTCCTGGAACCCTCTTTCTTTCCCTGTTCTCTTCACACCAATCCAAAACTTCTTAACCCTTCAAGGTCTACCTCAAGTATATTTTCAGCAATGAATCCCTTCCTGACCACTCAAGGCTCCAATTTATCTTTCCTTCTGTGTGTTTTAATTAAGCACAAACCTATGGAGACAAGACACTGGTTTGCATTTTTCTTATATCTCCTTCAGCAGCCAGCACTGGGTGCTGAAGAATAGTAAGCCCTCCATAAACATCTGCGGATAAAAGCATGAATTAGTGTTTTCTGTTTGTTTGTTTTTTTAGGTTTATTTATTTATTGTGAGAGAGAACATAAGTGGGGTAGGGATAGAGGGAGAGGGAGAGAGAATTCCAAGCAGGCTTGGTGCTTGGTGTAGCCTGATGCGGGGCTTGAACTCACGAACCATTAGATAATGACCTGAGCAGAAGTCAGAGGCTTAACCGACTAAGCCACCAGATGCCCCTGAATTAGTATTTTCTTATCACCTATTCTTTGCACTTAATTTCCTTGCCTTCTATTTAGTTTTCATGACAAGAGTCAATGTCTATATATAATGTGTCTTGGAAAGATAACTGCATAAATCTAGTAAATAAGAAATAATAATACCTGAAGAAATCTATCAAGTGGAGATTCCATTAATGTGGAGTTCTGCCTGCTACTGCGCATTTGATAATTGATTTTTAAAACTGAAGTGCATTAGAAAGAGAGAACAAAGATTACAAGTCAGGGGATGTGAATCCTATTCCCAAGAGTGCCCCAGACTTGCTTAGTGAGCTTGGGCAATTACTTACCTTCTTTATCCCTCCAATCTCTCTCTGTAAAAAGAGTGGGTTGTGGCCAATGTCCTTCTCCCAGTAATGGACAGAAAGGAGCCACTTTCCTGAGAAGAGATAGATTTCCTATCAGAAAAGCTTTTCTCTACCACTTTTGGATCTGTTCTGGGGTTAGAAGGCAGCGGTCTCCATCATTCAGTGTTTCACCTGCCCAGCACCAAAACAAGATGGATGCATAAATGACATGGTGGAAAGCAAAGGGAAGCAAGCAAGAGTAGAAGCAAGATTTACCCCTTGTGAGGGTCCAGCATTTTCTGAATCAAGACAAGCCATTGCGGCAAGTGTTGGGAAAGGCTAGGTGTCCCAGCCACAGATGAAGTCTCTTGAGTTTTGTCCTTCTTTGTGCATTGCTAAGGATGCAAAGTACTCCGCTCAAGCATTGTTATCTGGCATGGATAAGAATTTAGGAGAATAAGTAGGATCTAGAAATAAAGGATATGGATGGAAGGAGGGGACTACCAAAGAAGAAAGAAAGTGTGCTTCCCTGGTAGGGCCACCTAGCCAAGGAGTATGTTTAACTTCCGTGTTAAGGAGGGCCATGTTCCAAGATAAGAAGGGAATATGGGGCGCCTGGGTGGCGCAGTCGATTAAGCGTCCGACTTCAGCCAGGTCACGATCTCGCGGTCCGTGAGTTCGAGCCCCGCGTCAGGCTCTGGGCTGATGGCTCGGAGCCTGGAGCCTGTTTCCGATTCTGTGTCTCCCTCTCTCTCTGCCCCTCCCCCGTTCATGCTCTGTCTCTCTCTGTCCCAAAAATAAATAAAAACGTTGAAAAAAAAATTAAAAAAAAAAAAAAAAAAAAAAAGAAGGGAATAGGAATCAGCAGACCCAGGGTTCCAGTGGGTTTTGGCTGCTCTGCTCTGGTGGGCAGGTGCATTTTCCTCTCTGACTCTCATCTGTAGAATGAAACACTTAGGTTAATTGATCTCTAAGGTCTGTTAGGTCTTACATTGTATAAGTCATTCAGAAACCACCTTGGAGCCCAAAGCAACATATCACTTCTGACTAACCTCTAAATCCTAGCCCTACTCTGTCCTGAACTCATGGGGCTCTAAGATACCTTCATAGAAGAGAACTCTGGGCATTGAGTCCCTGAAATGCTTTTGCTCCATTCCTTCAAATGGAAGAAAAAACTTTCTCCTCTTCTCCCAGAGAGGAATCTATTGCAATAGGAAGATTGCAGATTAATGACCTAGAAAATCTTCCTCAAATGGAAATGATACTTAATTAAGTTTCATTAAATCGTAACTCCTGGCTTCTGCTTTTGGCCTCTTGCTAGCGAGTCCAGAATTGAATAATTCTACCATCCCTGGGGCTATTTGAATTAAAAGTACATCAGCTCTAGGGGATAATCTTCTCACCTCCACTATATCTTCAGCCACCCTCCTTCCTGTCTGAACACTCAAAAAAAAAAAAAAAATCATTACCAGGCATTTCTGGCTCCTTCAGGAGAGAGGATGGCCACCTCCAATTTGTCTTGGTTTATGGGCAACTTGACAATTTGACTAACTACTAAAGATCCAGGACTATATCATCCTCTCATAAAAAGCTAATAAAAAGGACTCTTAATGCAGCCCATTAGTTGGCTGAAAATGAAAGGTTATGCAATCATTGTCTTAGCTGAAAGGAACTAAGCTTTCCAGGAAGAGTTCGCTCTACACCCAGAGAGGCATCAAGAGGAAAGTTCACGTCCCTCTGCTCACATTTGCTGGCCGTGGATATTTAAGCATCTTGCCCCATCCTTTCCTCCCCGAACTCTTCTGTTTCGACTGGACCTCTTGCTTTCTGTATAAAATGCCTCTCTGCAAATTCACTTTCTCTCCACAGACACTTCTTCTCACATTGCCCTGCTGTGCTCATGGCATGGGTGGGTGAAGCCCCAGAAACCTCCATTCTCACGAGAAACAAAGTGCTCGGCACTGCAGGCTAACTACTCAGGTGGCCTGACATCATCAAGCAATTTGAGGGGCTCCAGGAAGACCTTCCCTTCTCAAAAAAAATATGCTCTCCTCAATTCTGCTGTTAGATTCCTTTGGAGCCTTGAAAGACCTTTAAATGGGATTGTGGGTGCCATATCTTCTTATCTTATGCAAATCATCCCTTCTCTAAAGTCTTAACCATCTGCATGATTTCTCTGGTACTTTTCATACAGTGACTTCCTCTGTGACCTTGGGCAGATCACATTTCCTGTCTGGACTGCAGCTTCCCCCTTTGTAGGATGAGTAGAAGAGTGATGTCTGAACTTTCATTTGATTCCAGCTCTGACCGCATAGAGTCAAACCACCCTGAGATGAAGCTCTCGTCTTTGTGCATCTGGTCTTCCTACACGTGTGTATTGAAGGGACGGTGCAGGGAGCATATTCTTTGTTGGTCCCATCCATGTGCTGAGCATTGTCCAGAGTATGAAAATTAATATGTACTTGATTTAATCTTGTACTCAATGTACTTTTGATATGACCCGAGGTACTTCTAAAGAAGAATGTAGTTTAGGATCCGTTTAAATGGACTTCATCTCAAAGAATCAGAAGGAGTTGCTAGTTTCCAGCACAGAAATCTCTGCTTCTGGTATTTTAACAACAAATTTAGCCTTTGTTTTTCTGGTAGGCATGGCATAAGGGGCCACAAGCATGGACTGGTCATGCTTGCTGGATAAATAATGGATTCAATAAATATTTTTTCCATTGACTCAACCACCCCTTAGGTGGGAAGGCAAAATACTGATAGAGAAGTCCTAGAAGAAATCAGAACAGGGTTGGTGGCTAGAAAGGCTTTCTGCCAAGCGAGAACTCCCAAAACAAGCTTTCAAACTTGTTGACAACAGTGGACCCTTCTGAGAAACTCCCATGCTGCATGCAGGCCACCAGCATGGCTCCAGGATGTGAAGCATGTCTACAGGCTACTGGGTGCACACCCAGATGCTTCCTTATGGTGGTTTCATTCCAGGAGAGATGTTCCATGTTGATCTGTAGACCCGACATTTCTTTGAGGAAAATGTAGTATTTTCTCTTTTATCCAATCACACACCTTTGGAAGAGAAGAAAAGCAACCCTCTACCTTATAGATCCTTTTTTTTTTTTTTTTTTTTTTTTAAGTAGGCTACATGCCCAGTGTGGAGCCCAACTCCGGGCTTGAACTCATGACCCTGAGATTGAGACATCAAGACCTGAGCTGAGATTAAGAGTCTGATACTCAGCTGACTGGGCAACCCAGGAGCCCCTGCCTGTAGATCCTTAAGCCTGAGTGCTCACCAGCACAGAGCTGTTCCAGAGAACCCCTCATTATATAAAGCTTCTGCACCTGACTCAAGGATGGACCCAGCACTGGCTGACTGGCAGTTGCCCCTCAGAATCCCAAAGCCTGCTCTTAGGATTCATTGTCAAGCCCACATTCAGTCCCAGTTGTACTTGCATGAAAGATTACTCGGTTTGATCTCTGAAATTCTCCGGGTTTCCCCACAGATGGGAAATTCTCTTTATCCTTACTCCTCCTCTACTTCGACACGCCTGCCCACCTACTCCTTTAAAAAGCACCTTCTCAGGGCATCTGGGTGGCTCAGTCAGTTGAGCGTCCGACTCTCGGTTTCAGCTCAGGTCACAATCTCGAGTTTCGTGAGTTTGACCCCACATCGGGCTCTAAGCTGACAGCATGGAGCCTGCTTGGGTTTCTCTCTCCCTCTCTTTCTGCCCCTCCCCAACTTGTGCTGTCTCTGTCTCTCTCAAAATAAGTAAATAAACTTTAAAAAAATCAAAAAGCATCTTCTCTGTTGTTCCTTTCCTTCCTTAGATTCAGGCTTTTTTCTACTACAGGATCCTCAGAGTTATTTCTGCTTGCTCCAGTAGGGAAGCTAGGCAGCTAAGTCCCCCAACCCTGCAGCTGGCACCCTTACTCCACTCCACCAATCCTGTCCCATTTGGAAAACAAATGTGCCTTGCTCTTAAGACCAACAAAACTTTTTGAGGTCATTGGGTGCCACCTCTTGCTCCTGCACAGGTGACTGTCCTAATCTTACCAAGAGGTATTCTACCCTCTGATGGCCTTGCTGCTACATCCTAATCACTCCTTGTAGGTGAGGAGTTCTTCCTTTCAACCTGGGTTTGCCTGCTATAACTGAGGCCCCAATTCTCATCTAATCCATTGTGTCTGGGACAAATGGCTGATGAGTGCTTTCCTTCTGTCCTTAGCCTTCTCTTCAGCAGAGAAAGTTTCCCCAGAAATAAAACTCTGATTGTTCTACTCCTTCCTTCCCGCCTGCCTTTTCTAAGCACCCTCTAAATCAGACCTCAGGCTCCAGAGGGAGTAATATCCTTTCTCTCGCAGCTGGTCTGAGTTTTGCCGTCTGGGAGACTGGGCTTAGAACAGCTTGAAGTTAGCATAGAGGCGAATGAAGCTTTAAATCTCCAGCACTTAACAGCTTCTCTGCAGCCTCAGAGGTAACCGCATTTTCTTGCTTGCTTCCTCTCATCTCTATATATATCTATGTAATCTCTGTTCACTGGAGCCTGACTCCAGCCCTCTGTCTGCACTGTTCTGGTCGTGCTGAAAGAGGAAAGGTTGGGAAAGAAAAATTAATAGACACAGACCCATAAAAATAACAGGCTCTCTAGAGCACACATGAAGAAATAATTAAACAGATTAAACTTGGGGAATGGGAAGAAAAGGGCAGAAGGCTTAGCAAGCTGATACTGATGCCTCTGACTTCTACTTCCAAAGGGGCTACGGCTCAGTGGAGAGGGATCTGGGTGCCTTTTTCTTCGTTCTTCTGGGTTGGATTCATAGCTGAATGTTGCTACGTCACTAAACTCTTTAAAGGCTGGGTCAGTGCCTTGTATTTCTTTGTGTTCCCCCATCAGAGCCTCAAACAGTGCCGCGCCCTAGTTAGAAAAGGAAATTTGATATTTATTGAGATTTCTTTGTATGCCAGGTACCATGTCAGATAGTTTACATCCTGGCTGATGATCAGTTGAGTGTATTTCAAGATCCAGAAATGAGTGCATTCTCTTTGCTATGACCAGGGATCAATCCCAAATAACTACTACCACAAAAGCTTGTGATTCTGGGGCCAAAAAACAGATTCCTACCTCTGACTGCCTCCCTGACTGCCTCCATTCCTTTCCTCTCTTCAAAGGTAGAAACTTCTGCTAAGATGGCAAGGGAAGGAGGGAGGCTGGCATGTAGAGATCATTTAAATATCTGAACATGTGTAGGTCAGTGAGCATCAATGGCCTAAGACAGGGGGAGGTCTGGGGGAAGCAGGGGTCTCAAGGTATGTCCATTCCTTCCACCTCATTCCTTTGGGCTCAAATGAAAATCTCCTGAAGAGGAACAATCTTCAACTGCTATTTCTTTTCATCAAAACTCTCATTGCTTTCTAATTTTTCATCATTTTGAGGATAAATATGTATGATGTTGTGCCTTATAATAGGAATTATATATTTGGTCTTCTCTGTCGCTGGCACAGAGTTCTTAAACCCTTGGAATTGCCTAAGTGATGAGAGCTGAAATGGGTCTTTTGTTATATTAATGAAGTAATGTTTGAAAAGACCTTAGGTCACCTAAGAATGAGGCTGGTAGCCAAAGGAGCCAATTGTGGGATTAGAGGGTTGGAACTTTCAGTCCCCCCACCCCCACACCGCCCTCTCACCCACATACACTGGGAGGGGAGAGGGACTAGAGGCTGAGTGCAATCATTGATGGCCAATGATTTAATCAATTGTATCTAATGATGAAGTCTCTATAAAAACTCAAAAGAACAGGGTTCAGAGCGTTTCTGAGTTGGTGAACAGCTGGACGTGGTGGGAGAGCAGCCAGCCAGAGAAGGCATGGAAGCTGTGTGACTATTTCCCCATACCTTGCTCTATACCTCTCTTCCATCTGGCTATTCCTAAATTGTATCCTTTTATAATAAATTGGTAACCTTGTTTTTACATTTTTTTAAATGTTTTATTTATTCTTGAGAGAAAGAGAGACAGAGCATGAGTGAGGGAGGGGCACAGCAAGAGAGGGACACAGAATCCAAAGCAGACTCCAGGCTCTGAGCTGTCAGCACAGAGCCCCACTTGGGGCTCGAACTCGAACTCGCGAGCTGTAAGATCATGACTTGAGCCGAAGTCAGTTGCTCAACTGACTGAGCTACCCAGGCACCCCTAAACTGGTAACCTTGTAAGTAAAATGTTTCTCTGCGTTCTGGACTTGGAACTGGCACGGAAGGGAGACATAGGAGAAGGGCAGTCTTGTAGGATTTGGCCATAAACTGTGAGATAGTAACGTCAGAATTAAGTTACATTGTGGGACGCCAGCTGGTGTCTGAGAATTTCTTGGTGTGGGGAAAAGAACCCCCACAGGCTGGAATTGAATGCAGAATCATAATATCAAAAGAGAAGGTTCAGAATACAGAAGGTTCCCTGGGGAAGGCAGACCTGGGTGAGAACCCAGAATAGTGACTGGTAGCAAGAACACAGAGCATGGAAATGAGACAGATTGGATTCATATCCATATTCCACCATTTCCTATGAGTGGAAAATGAAGCATTGCTTTATTTCTTTGGGCTTCTCACTCTTTTTTTTTTTTTTAATTAATAGATTATTTTTTGACCAGTTTGGGGTTTACAGAAAAGTTGAGCAGACAGTACAGAGTTCCCTAATATACTTTTATCCACCACACCCAATTTTCTCTGTGATTAATATCTTCACTCTTGGTATTATAGATCCTTGGGTTTTAACAAATGTGTAATGACATGTATCGACCATTGCAGTGCTTTTCTGTTTTTAAATGTTTATTTATTTTTTTTTAATTTTTTTTAACGTTTTATTTTATTTTTGAGACAGAGAGAGACAGAGCATGAACGGGGGAGGAGCAGAGAGAGAGGGAAACACAGAATCTGAAACAGGCTCCAGGCTCTGAGCTGTCAGCACAGAGCCCAACGCGGGGCTCGAACTCACAGACCGTGAGATCATGACCTGAGCTGAAGTCGGACGCTTAACCTACCAAGCCACCCAGGCGCCCCTATTTATTTTTGAAAGAGGGAAAGAGAGAGAGGGAGACACCGCATGAGTGGGGAGGGGAAGAGAGAGGGGGAGACACAGAATCCAAAGCAGGCTCCAGGCTCTGAGCTGTCAGCACAGAGCCCGACACGGGGCTCGAACTCACCATGAGATCATGACCTGAGCCGAAGTCGGACGCTCAACCGACTGAGCCACCCAGGCACCCCCAGAATTCTTCCACTGCCCTAAAAATCTGTGCACCACCTCTTCATCCGTCCTCCCACCCCAACCCCTGGCAACCACTGATCAACTGACTGTCTCCAGTTTTGCCTTTTCTAGAATAGAATGTCATGGGGATGGAATCATGCCATCTATAGCCTTTTCAGATTGGATTTTTTCACTTAGCAATATGCATTTCAGTTTCTTCTGTGTCTTGCTGAGGCTTGATAGCTAATTTCTCTCTATCACTAAATCTTTAATTTTTTAAATCAGATCATGACCCATATACATTAAAACCCAGTGAATTTTTACAAAGTGAGTACCCAAAGCAGTTATGAAAATGACCAGCAGCCCAGCACCCTTGTTCTCCCCCCCTCCACCTAGTTATTACCACAACCCCTAAAAATTATAGCTATTCTGACCTCTAGCATCATAAATTAATTTAGCCAGTCTTTGAAGTTCATATAAATGGAATCATCCAGCACATACTCTTTTGTTCTGTTTTTTTATCTTTGATATTTAGTTTCATCTGATATCATAGTAATTTGTTCTTTTTTAATTGCATAGCATAAATATACCACAGTTCATTTGTCCATTTTATCGTTGGTGACCATTTGTGTTATTTCCAGTTTGGGAAATGCTATTACAAATATTGCTGCTATGAATAGTCTTCTACAGGTCTTTTTGGTGAACATATGCTCACATTTCATTTGGGTATATACCCAAGAGTGGAGTTTATGGGCTATAGGGTATCTGTATTTTTAACTCTAGAAATAATCCCAGTTTGCCAAAGTACTTGTATCCATTTACACCCCCACAGCTTCCCGCTCTCCCCAATACCTTGTATTGTAATAGTTTAATTTTAGCCATTTTGGCCACCTGGTGGTTTGAATTTGCATTTCCCTGATGACTAATGAAGTTGAGGACTGTCTAAGGTCAGGTTCCTTGAGAAAGACCCAGATGGAGATTTATATGCAGGAAGTTTATTAGAGAACACCTTGATGGAGAGGGACATCCCATTGCCATAAGTGTCAGCTGGTCCTGTGGGCAGCTCTGGAGCTGGCATGACCTTTTTCCAAGTAGTCCTGCCTTGAGGCAAGGGACCAAGTCTTCATACCCAGTACTGACCAATCACTGGATGTGGGCTGTCTCTGGGAAGGAGTATGACTTTGGGTAAAAAGTTCTCTTTTGCTAAAGGCAGTTCTCAGAGAGGGACATGGCTGAGGGCAATACTCCCACAGGCTGGGGAATGAGAGGATCTGGGTTGTTCACCTTAGCCTCACCTGTAAGCACCTTTTCCCATGCTTATTGGCTACTTAGAGATCCTCTCTTGTCAAGTAGCCATACTGGTCATTTGCCAAATTCTTTTTTTATTGGGTCATTTTTTATTGGGTCATCTTTCTTTTTTTCCTTATTGAATTGTAGCAATTCTTTGTATATTTTGAATTTTTTTTTTCAACGTTTTTTATTTATTTTTGGGACAGAGAGAGACAGAGCATGAACGGGGGAGGGGCAGAGAGAGAGGGAGACACAGAATCGGAAACAGGCTCCAGGCTCCGAGCCATCAGCCCAGAGCCTGACGCGGGGCTCGAACTCACGGACCGCGAGATCGTGACCTGGCTGAAGTCGGACGCTTAACCGACTGCGCCACCCAGGCGCCCCTCTTTGTATATTTTGAAGATGAATCCCTTATTAGATATATGTAATACAAAAACATATTAACTTGTCACTATTTAAATGGTGTTTTTTAATGAATGAAAATTCTTAATTTTAACCAAGTTTCTTCTCCTTTTTGACAAGTGTTTTTTGTGATCTGTTTATAAAATCTTTCCATATCCTAAGGTCATGAAAATGTTCATATATATTATCTTCTAGAAGCTTTATTGTTTCACTCTTCATATTTGTCTATGGTAGACCCAGAATTGATTTTTATGTATAATGTGTGGTAGGAATCAAGTTTATTTTTTCTAGCTGGGCATGTAATTAATCTAGTACCATTTATTACAAAGATCATCATTACCTCACTACATTTCAGTGATAACTTCACCAAAAGCCAAAGCCAGGTAACTGCATATATTTGGGTCTACTTCTGAATTCTCTTCTGTTCTATTGGTCTGTGTCTATCTTTTTTTTTTTTAATTAAAAAAATTTTTTGTTAATGTTTATTTATTTTTGAGAGATACAGAGACAGAATGCGAGTGGGTTAGGGGCAGAGAGAGAGGGAGACACAGAATCAGAAGCAGGCTCCAGGCTCTGAGCCATCAGCCCAGAGCCCGACGTGGGGCTCGAATTCACGAGCTGTGAGATCATGACCTGAGCCGAAGTCGGATGCTCAACCGACTGAGCCACCCAGGTGCCCCGGTCTGTGTCTATCTTTTAATAATTTGATTATTTTAGATCTATAAGTCTTTATATCTGATAATACAACTCATCCAACCTTGTCTTTTTTCCTTTGAGAGTATTTTTGCTATGCAAAGCCCCTTCCATTTCCATGTAGATTTTATTTGTTTAATTCTTTTTTTCTCGATGTCTATTTATTTATTTTGAGAGAGAACATGACCACAGGGAGGGGCAGAGAGAAAGGAGAGAGAGGGAATCCCAAACAGGCTTTGTGCTCCCAGCATGGAGCTGGATCCCACAAACCATGAGATCATGACCTGAGCTGACATCAAGAGTCAGATGCTCAACTGACTGAGCCACCCAAGTACCCTGGGTATAGAAATTACTTTTAAAAAATTAAAAATAAATGAATAAATAAAAAGCAAGATGGAAGGCCATACCTTTCATTCACTTAAACGAATATTTGTTAAGTAACTACCTAGTGCCAAACTTCATTCTTAGACAGAAGTTGCCTCTCGTGGAATTTACATGTGACCAATTAAAAAATAAAAAACAAGATAATTTAATTTTATGATTTGTCTTTAAAGGAAAGTGGAAGCCCTGGATCTCGAGCACTTCTGTGCACTTTAACAGGGTTTGACTACCTCAGGAGTCAGTGGGGCACTGGCCTCAAGGCATTCAGGAGCATCTGGCCTTGAGATTGACCTAGCCTTTTATACATGTTTTGAAACTCTACAGTCTTTGGAATTTGCTGGGTTGTCAGTGAAGGTTGCTCCAACCCCCAGATGTGAACTCTCTTCTTTTCTGCTTCCAATGACTCTGGAGACTGGAGCTCAGAGTTGACCCATCCACAGCAGGCCTTAGATGCTCTGATCAGTGTTACACCGGAAAAGTGGAGGCCCTGGAATACAAGGAGTTAAAAAACAAACCCTGGACAGTCTCTTCTTCCTGTGTTGACACATCTTCTAACTCTGAGTGAGCTATCTGAAGTCCTAGGTCCTACCAATCCCACCAGGAGATAGCCCTACTCTCCAGGACAGACCTAACCACTAGCCTCAGAGACATCTTCTCCATTCCTGACTCGTGCAATATTCCTGGTAGCCAGACCTGATTAATCAGATTTTATGAGGTCCCCATTATGATACTCATTAACTTTGAACTCTACAGACACTTATGAATTCCTTATTTATTGATTCATTATTTATAAATCACTTTCATTCACATGATCTCATAAAATCCCAATCCCAAAATAAAGATGAGGAAACTAACTTTAAGAAAGGCCAACTGGCCTTCCTAAGGTCACACTTCTGGTAAATAGAGCAGGACTTCTGACTCTAAATGCAGAGTTCTTTACAGTGGGAAGGGAGAACGATGAGGGAGAACGATGGCAGGCATGTTTGCAAATGGCAAGGCTTCCCTGACCGCCCCACCCCCACCCCTGCCCAGGAGATCTCAACCTCCAGCCAGGGCTCTTACCCTTTCTATTTCTTCTGCATTTCCACCAGATAGTTGGAAGCTAAGAGTGTGAAAACTGGAGGCATTTCAGTGCTGAGATGCCCATCATCCTGAGGAATGGCCATCTACTTCATCTCCTAGGCTGGATAAGGAGCCAGCTGCCAAGGCAAGCCCATCTGTAGGCACCCCTTCCCAGCTGGCAGCAGAAATCAGGGCACCCTTTGCCCAGGGTGCGAGGCAGTCTGTCTGCACTGAAGCATCCGGCTTGAGCTAATGAGCTGTTGGCATGGATGGCCAATTATTTTACTTTAAAAACCTGCCAAACTCTCCTTTTTTGCCATGGCATTCCCTCAATGGCTCAGGGTTGAAATCGAATCCTCTGTGTAGAAGGCAGGGCCCTGCCCTAGGACATTCCCCAGCCCTTTCTCTGCCTTAGGCCATGGGCCCAGGGGTAGAGTGGAGCCAGGATGTTTTCTCTTGGAGCCTAACTCAGACAAACTTTGGCCACCTTAACTCCCCACACCTAAGAGGTCAGAGTCCTGAGAAGGGGCTTGGATGGCTCCATTTCAGGAGGCCCCAGGGTATTCCTGGACCAGAACAAAGGCCAAGGACTGCCATCGGAGTCCTGGAGCACTCAGAACTCTTGCCTCCAGAGCAACCCAAGCTGTCCACAGGGCCAGAGGCCTTCAGGATGGGTGTGCTCCTCACTCAACTCCAGCTCCTTCTAGATTTACACTCTGTACTATGCTCCCATTCCCCACCATCTGGTGCCCTAGTGCCTCTTTCCCTGGCCATAAACTGCTCTCAGGAAAGAGCCTGTGAAGCCCATGTAGCCAACCTAAAGTACTTCTATCAAAAGGCACGTTACTCTGAGTGGGATGCCAGGGAGAAACAATTGTTCCAGAACAGTACATTCTCCACAATGGCATCAATTCATAATTTTTAAAGGTAACTGCTAGACATGATGGCTGTTAGAACTACACTGAGCGCATGCAGGAAGAAGCCGTGCAAAGCAGGGCTGTGTGAGGCAGAGAAGAGTTTGTCCCAGGACAGCCCCCAACTCTTTTGGAGCTTGCTCTCCACAGGCCCGACACCTGCTCTGCCCCATGCCTGGCTCCTGTCAGCTTGCACAGTATGATCATGCTCACAGGATGGAGCAAGCCCCTTTCTGTTTCTGCTTCCGGGAAAACCTACTCTGCAGAATGAGGTGGTGGGACAGTGAGAGGGAGAGGCTCACCCCTACTGGCGTGAACACCTGCTGGAGCTTCCCACCTGGAGCACACAAAGGGCCCGAGAAATTGCCGATGGTCTCCCCCCACTCTGCCTCCTCCTTCCCCTCTTCCATCCCAGCTCGTACCCCACCCTTTCCTTATTTGCCTCAACTGCTTTCTCCCCTCTCCCCCTTCTCTTCCTTCTCTCCTTTCTTTCCTCATTCTCTTTTCCTGTCCCCCCCCTCCACATCCCTCTTCCTCCTGCTCCTCCTCCCCTTCCGCAGAGAGCATTTCTCTGGCACTTTTCATCCTGGGGAGCTCTCAGGGCTGAGCCAGGCGGGGTCCCTCCCAGAGCCGCCCCTGCTTCCCCTCAAAGCATTGGCAGCCCACACCCTGCACACAGCAGGGCCCCTGGGAGCCACAGTTTGCACAGCCGGCGAGGCTATGGCATTCTGTTCTTTCCCTGCTTTATAGAAGGGGTTCAGACAGGAGGAATAAACGACAGGTGTGGAGCCATTAATGCTAGGGCAGACTTTCTTTCTTTGGATCCTCAGTAGATGGAGTGGAGGGGGTTATTGAGCATTGCTGTGGGCCTGTCCAGGGCAGCAGAAATGAGTGAGGAGTGCAGGGGCAGTGCTTAGCCACGGTACAGAGCACCAGTGCAGTCTGGAAGATCCCCCTATGAATCACTCTCTGTCTCTGTGACTCAGACCAGCTATTCCACGCCTCTGCTGCCTCCTTTGTAAAATTAAATTTCAGTCTCGTGGAGATAGTGTACTTAGCATAGTGCCTCACATGGTGAGCTCTCCATACGTGTCAGCAACGAGGGTGGCGATGAAGCATCAGGTGGGAATCTTTCCCTGGTGGTGTTCCATCTAGAAGGGGAGGTAACACAGCAATTCAGGGGTAGAAACTGAAGTCAGGAAGGCATGAGGAAGAACGCTGGGGTGAGGAAGAAACTCCCTCTCCTTGGGGTATTGAGGGAAGCCTTTGAGAGGAAAGTGGCACTTAACAGAACTTTTGAGGGTGGGAGCTAGATGTGCCCTGTGGCACATGTCCCTGAGGGACAACATTCCCTGTGGAGGAAACACCATAAGTAAAAAGTCCAGAAACAGGCAAGTTGGTGGCTCATTCAGGGAAGGGATTGGTGCACTAGATTGCACCCCCCTTGCCTCCTCAAGGACACCCCTCCAGGAATTTCCCCTTCCTCTCCTGTTCATTAATGTTTCTCCTTTACCGTGTCATTCCTGTCAACGTATCAACATACTATTATTTCACCTATCTTAAAACAGATAAACCTCCTTGACCCCACTTCTCTGCTCCTCTTTGGAGCAAAGTTCCTAGAAGGCTAGGTGCACTCACTGTCCCCAATTCTCCTCTCAGCCCCTCTCAACCCATTCATTCAGGCTTCCATCTCTACGGTCCCACTGACACTATTCTTGCCAAGGTCACCAATGACCCTCGCATGGTCCAATCCAATGCTTATCTTTCTTGACCCTCTAGAGCATTTGACATAGTCACCCCCTTTACCCTGAGGTACTTTCTTTACTTGGCTTCCAGATACCATCCTCTCCTAGTTTTCCTCTTACCTCATGAGATACCCCTTATCATCAGGCTTTTTGACTTCCTCCCCAGCTCCCTGACCTCCCTCTATTGACATACCCCAGGGCTCTGACTTGGACCTCCTCCCTTTTTTTTTTTTTTTTTTTTGAAGCTAGTGTTTGTTTATTGTAACATTGAAAATATTTTAACTATGGTAAGATATATATAGCATAAAGCTTGCCATCTTAATCATTTTTAAGTGAAGAGTTAAGTACATTTACACCCACATTGTTATGTAGGCAGTCTCCAATACTCTCTTCATCTTGCAAATCTGAAACTCTATACCCCTTAAACAACATCCCCATTCCCATCTCCGCCCCTGGCAACCCACCATTCCATCTTCTGTCTCTATGTATTGGACTACTTTAGGTACTTCATATAAGTGGAATTGTACAGTATTTGTCTTTTTATGACTGGCTGATTTCACTTCACATAATGTCGTGTAGGTTCACCCATGTTGTAGCATGTGACAGATCTCCTTCCCTTTTTAGGCTGAATAATATTCCACTGTATGTGTTTTCCACATGTTATTTATCCATTCATTCATTTATGGCCCCTTGAATTGTTTCTGCCTCTTGACTATTGGAAATAATGCTACTGTGAACATGGGTGTGCGAGTATCTCTTCCAGACCCTGCTTTCAATTCTTTTGGGTATATACGCAGAAGTGGGCTTGCTGATCATATGGTGGACCTCTTCATTTTCTCTCTATACCACCGTGATCTCATCCAGTCTCATGACTTGAAATACGTTTACTGATAGCTTCCAAATTTACCTTTCCCCTGAACTCTTGACTGATATACCCAACAGTGTACTTATCTCCCCATCTGGATATCCAGTAGGCATGGAGAACTTATTTCCCCAAACTGAACTTGTAATTCTTCCCGTCCCAAACCTGACCTTCTACCAGTCTTCTCCATCTCATTTAACGGCAACTCCATCTTTCCAACTAGTCCATCAAAAAACTTGGAATCTTCTTGAGTCCCCACCCCTCACATATCACATCCTATTGGCTCTCCTTCAGAATAAATTCGAATTCTGACCACTTCCCATTACCTCAACTGCTACTTTCATGGTCCAAGCGATCATCTCTCACCTGGACTGCTGAAATTCCCTGCTAACAGGTCTCCCTTCTCCCATATTTGCCCCTCTCCTAAGTATATTCTCCAGACAACAACCAAAATGATCTTTTTAAAGATTTTTAAGTCAGATTACATCCCTCCTTATCCTTCAAGCCCTCCAATGGCTTCCCACCTCCCTCTGGGAAACGCCAAAGGGCTTTAATGACCAACAAATTCAAAATGAGCTCCCATTAGCTCTGTGAGCTCGTGTCTTACTAGCCTCCCCTTAGGTATTAGGTACCTATGACTGCATAACAAATTACCCCCAAACTTACTGGCTTAAAAAAGGAAACATATTATCTCTCAGTTTCCTGTCAGGATGCAGGATGTGGCATAGGTGCGTCTGAAGGCTCTAGGTCTCTCCCAGGGCTACGGTCAAGGTGTTGCCTGGAACTGTGGTCATCTCGAGGCTCACGTGCGGGGCGAATCCACTTCCAAGCTCACTCACCTAGTTGGCAGGACTCAGTTCCTTGTGGGCTATGGGACTGAGAGCCTTAGCCGCTTACTGGCTGTTGGCTGAGGGCCTCCCTCTCTTCTGTGTCCCGTGGGCCTCTCCATAAGGCAGTTCACAACATGGCAGGTGGCTTCCATCAGAACAAGCAGATGAGACAACAAGAGGAAGCACGCAAAGTCTTTTGGTAACCTGTTCCTGGAAATGACACCCCGTCTTTTTTGTGTATTATATTTGTTGGAAGCAAATCACTAGGTCCAGCCCACACTCAAGGGTGGTGGATTATACAAAACATGAATCCCAGGAGGCAGAGATCACTAGAAGCCACCGTGAAAGCTGCCTGCCACACCCTGCTTCATCTGCACCGGCCTCCTTGTTCTTCCACACAGGAGGCAGGCCTTTGTCCCAGTTGGTCCTTGGCCTGGAATGCACTTCCCACATGGCTCACTCACCTCCCTCAAGTCTTCACTCAAATGTCACCTCCTCCCTGCGTCTTTGTCTTACTGCCTAATTTAAAATTGCAGTTCTCCACAGTCCCTATTCCCTCTCCCTGCTTTATTTTTCTCCACAGCACTTAGCATCTTCTAACACCCTCTATTTTCCTGTTTGTTCATCTGTCTCCATTAGAATAGAGGCTCCTGAGGGCAGGGATTTTTGTCCATTTGTTTCACTGTCACACCCCCAGTACCTAGAGCAATGTCTGGTACATAGTAGGTGCTCAGAAAACGAATGAATCCTACAGGCCTACAATTTTCAACTTTCCCAGCGTGTAGCCCTTTCTTCAAAAAATATTTTAGGAGACTCCAGTATATCAGACATAGAAAAGCAAGGTGGCTCAGCTGGAAGTAGGCAGTAGGGACAGCACCGGTCCATCTGTATGCCTTCCCCTGCCCCCAGCCCATGCTGTTATTCCCTTTTGGTGGTGTTGAGAGGGCTCACAGACCCCCAGGCTTCTTTCTCAGTGCTGTGAGAAGTTCTGTTCAAAGCTAAGAAGGAAAGAGCTCACTGCTTCAGCCCCTTGTGTGGTTTCTGGGCCCTGCTGGGAACCAGCCTGGTGTTTTAAGCCATAGGAAAGGAGTCCTACCTGTTCCTACCACAGCCACCAGTGACCTCTGAGTGTGGACCTACCTCTCTCTGATTCCAAACTTCGTTCTATTTCTGGCCTCTGAAAAGTGAGAAAACATTCAGAGACTCCCAGAGGGTCATTGTTGGAAAAGACCTTAGATACGACTTAATACAACTTTCTGTCCTATGGTTTCCAATCATCGATTCATTCAACAAACGTTGAGTACCTGCCAAGTACATGCCAGGCACTGTATATAGACAAACAAAATAGAGTACCTATCTTCCAGTGGCACATGGGGAGATAGTGAATACCGAGACACCCATCTCAAAATTCCCTCTGCCTGAACACCTCCAGATCTGGAGAACTCACCTCCTCCCAATGACACCAGCAACAGAACTGTTCTTTTTCTTGAGCCCTAACTCTGTTTTCTTATAACTCCCACTTTTGGCCTTAATTTTCTCCTCTGGCTCCACACTGAGTAAATCTATCTGTCTTCCAAATGATAGTTTTTAAGTACTGGAAAATAGCAATCAGGTCCCACAGAGAGCTCTCCGAGACTTGCGGCCACTTTGGGGGGACTATGTTTTGTGGTTGCCCCTAAGGAGTTGGGATTTTGGAGCCAGGCAGTGTTCCTGATCACGTAGCAAGGCCCTGGTGCTGGGAACTCCCTTTCAGAGTCGCTGCCCACACCGCCCCACCCCGGCAGGAGGGAATTCCAAAGCGCTTGCTCTGGAGGGGTGAAGGGTGCAAAGCAATGTCAAGGCCCAGGCTTGGGTTTTCTGCTCCTGCCAAGCTCCCCTTCCTAGAGGGGCATCTTGTCCTCCAGATGCGGCATTTTGACCTGCTCATTTGATTTTGAAGCAGCCAAACTCCTGAACCGCACCGCCCCCCTTCTCTGTGGTGAGAGGGACACAATAAGGAAGGAACCAGTGACTCGGGAAAACTAGCTGCAGCTGGGGGAGGCAGCAGCAAGGAATTAAACCTTTTTTTTTTTTTTGAGTGTCCTTTGTTTCAACAAAATGTAGTTTTCCAAGTAATTGTTTGCCTGATGCAATAGGGCCTGCTGGGCCCTGGGGTGTAAATCTTCCCGACAACGGGTCAGTTTTCTGCTTTTTCCTGCAAGGCCCAAGCCTCGAAATTTCTGTGGGCCAGCCGTACAGGTCTTGAATTCATTAGTTTGGGCCCCTTGGCTGAGTCGTCTCCAGCACCTCTGCCAGAGCTGTGGGCTGCTTGGCACAGTCCTGGAGGCCAGACTTGCCCAGGAGAGAAGAGGGAGGTGGGGGGGGGGGGGGGAGAAAAAGGAGAGGGAGCGGGGAGTGCGAATGGGTGGCAGGGAGGGGAGGGAAAGGAAAGGAATAGAAGAGAGGAAATCTGAGAGAACCTTAACTATTTGCTGGCTAGCTGTAAAGCCTCAGAAGAAAGAGAAGAAGCTTCAGGATATAGTCTCAGTCTCAGAAAAAGGGCCAGGATATGGGAGTGACATGTGGAATCTACCCGCACAGCTGTACAAGGGAGCATGTTCCTGAAGAAGTATCTAGATTCCTGGCTGCAGAGAGAGGAGGCGGAATAAAAGGCCCATTCGCCAGTGTCTGGAAAATCTCTGTATTGCATTGCCCCTGCCTCTTTCCCCTTTCTCTCTCTTTTTCTCCCCATGCACTTATTTCCATTTAAAATACAAAAGCATAGGGGCAACTGGGTGGCTCAGGTGGTTAGGCATCCAAATTTGGCTCAGGTCATGATCTCACGGTTCATGAGTTCGAGCCCTGAGTTGGCCTCTGTGCTGACACCTCAGAGCCTGGAGACTGCTTTGGATTCTGCCTCTCTCTTTCTGCCTCTCTCTCTCTCTCTCTCTTTCTCTCTGCCCCGTCCCCACTTCTGCTTTCTCTCAAAAATAAACATTAAAAAAATAATAATAAATAAAATATAAAGACATAAATAAAAAACATTTTCCTTCTTCCTTTTCCCTCTTTCTACTTCCTTCGTTCTTCACCCTCCTCAATACCCTGCCCAGCTCAAATCCCATCTTAACCCCTCTTCTTTGACACTTACAAGTACCTGAATAAATGTGACTCTTCACGGCCCCCAAACACTGTCATTTTCTTAATACCACCTTAATCTCCTTCCCCATAAGTCTCCTGATTAAATGAGGTAGAGTGTTGGCATCCTTAGGGACATCTAGGCATCTTCAATGAACAAAGAAGACTGAAGGTCTGTCCTTCAAAGTCCAATAGAATGTCAGCCTGTTGTGGGCAGGAATACATCCAGAATTTGTATTAAGCACCTACCACGTAGCATCACCCAGACTCTGCCAATCAATCCACATCTACTCACCACTGACTTCCAATAAAGAAGGGCCATTCTGGTTACTCCATGACCCTAAGTAAAAGCTTTGGGCAGAACTATCCAGTAGAACTATCCAGAAGTATCCAGGCTCTAAAACCTAGTACCTTAACCATCTCTTGCCTGCCTAGTAAAACATGCCCTTGGAAAACATCTTTAAACTCCACCACTTGTACTTCTGTGTGAGTTTAAAACCCTGTGTTAGGTCAACCTAGAGATACTTGCCTTTTCATTTTCCCTCATTGCAGGAATAAAGGCTTTAAAATGATTGCAGGCAACACCCACCCAGGGAAAGGTGTTTAAGAGGGCAAAGTGCTGTTTCCACGTTCCTGATAAAGACTGTGTATTGCTTTCCCTCTTGAGGCCAGCGTAGAGCCCAATCCCCTGAAGCCAAATTAAGAGGCTTGTGATCCACACTTCTGGGACAGAGGAAGAGCTACAAAATGCCATCGGTGTTGAGTGAGGGCACTGTGAAAGCTCCCCTCCTTCTCCTACCCCCTCCCCCCCCCCAAAAAAAAAAGATCTGGAGAGACAGAACTCCGTGTACTCATTACAATTCGGTTAACCTTAGACACGTTCCTGCCCAGACACAGAACCCTGGGCTGGAGCTTCTGGGAGCCCTGTGATTGTGGGGTTCTCTGTGGGTCCAGCCCAGGGTTTCTACTGGTGCTGGAAACAACAAGAAGCCCCACCCCTTCACTCTAGGGCTCTGATCTGGAGGGCAGCACTGCGTGGTGTGTGGTTAGCACAGCAGGAGGACATTTGTCTTGGTCTCTGATGTGCATCTCGCCTGAGAGTTCTTTGGGGAATGATGTTATCGTACCAGCATCATCATCAAATGGCATTCCCCCCCAGCCCCCGAAGGGTCCAGATGTGCAGGACACTGTGTTAGGCCAATGAAGCTGGCTTATTCTGCAGCATCTAAAGCTTTCTCTCCAGCACAAGGGCTGTTGCTTATTATGTGCTCATACCCTTGTGTTCTACACCCAGCCTCTCGTCCTGTGCCAATCTAGGGGAAGCAAACTTCTCTTCTCCAAAAAGCTGCAGAGGTCTTTGGGGATCTGTGGAGGCTAAGCCAGAGCCCTTATTTGCTTTGGTTGGTGGTCCCTGCCACAGAGCTAATGAGCTGCAAATACTCCCCTTTCAAAAGGAAGGGCTGAGCCTTTGAAGCCTGCAAGGACCCGCCCCTGAATTCCACAGCTGCAGGCAGCACTTCCCAGCAGGGCCCTGGAGAGTGTGTCCCACCAGCCTCCCCTCCCGGGGCACACCCAGCCTGGGCCTCCCCGTTGGAAAAGGGGAATAGTTTTGCTTCACATCCTGCGTTCTGGGCATGACACAAAGAGCAGAAATAAGCATCGTACGTGTGTCATCTTCTCTGTGTCTCTCAAAGACCTTAAAGATACAGGAACCGGGGCACAGAAAGGCTCTATCATTTTTCCAAAGTCACATAGCAAGTAGGTGGCAAATCCAGGACTTGACCCTAAGTCTAGCTGACTTTCAAGACCGTACATTTCAACATAAGGTAAATTGGTTTTATTTCTATAAAACCCTGGAAATAAGCCTTGATCTACATATGTCTGGGACCCATGTGCTTAGGACCAGATAGGAATTGGTCTCCGTCCAAAAGAAATCATGCTTTCGGGCCAATGATCATCTCTGAGAGAACATGGGAAAAAATTCTCTCATTTAGGTCTCTTCTTCCCCCACCTTCAGCCAGGCATCTGTCGGTGGGAAGATTTCTGAGTATACACACTGTCAACTTCTAGTGAAATTAGGAACAATAAGGACAGTGGGTGGCATCTTGGCAGCCAGATAGAATTTCTGCTTCCTAATGATTTCTGAGAACCAGCTGCAGGTCTCCTGTTTGGTCCCTGCACAAGCGCAGCCAGTGTTAGACCAGAAGGCAGGCAGGCAATTCAGCAGAAGTGAAGAAAAGCAGGTTGTAGAAGCCGATTGAGAGCAACAGTAACCTAACAAGACAAGACTGTATTGAATATGTACCTAATGCTCAAAGTTCACAGCAGTGTGTGAGCTTCAGTGTGAGAGTGTGTGTGTGTGTGTGTGTGTGTGTGTGTGTGTTCGGCAGGGGGGTTGGGGAAGGGGAGAGCCTGAGAAATAGAAGACCCTCAAGGCTTTTGCAAATTGGTTGAGGAGAAAAGACCAATATTTTATATAAAATAACAGCCAAAAGGGTTTGTGTTACACTGCACGTAAGGGCTAAATTATTCAGAACAGACCATAACTGCAGTGGGAGAGCCGGATCGGTGGGCTTAGAATAGTAAGAAGGGGCTTCATGGGGTTCGAGGAAAACTTTAGCTGGCCCTTGAAGGCTGAGGAAGATGCAATCAGGTGCTGAGGAAGAGAGGGCATCCCTGCTGAGGAGCATACATATGAAGACTGTAAATAAAAACTCGAATCAAGTCTGCATTGTACTTTAAATCACAAGCTGTTAGGGCTCGAGGGGTCTTTACAGGTCATGTAGTTAAGCCCTTCCCTTTGCAGACAAAAAACCAGAGGCCTAGAGAAATCAAGTTGCAGTGGATGAACCGCTTAACCTCCTTGGGCTTAGTGGATATTGGTCTCCATGGAAGTGGGATTGCTTTGTAGACAAGATCTCAGTTAACCCAATAATAACATCCTTGGGAACCAGCCAGAGATGGAGATGGTGGCCAGAGCAGTGGTGGTGATTTGATCCTTCATATCATAGCGAACTAGAAAATAAGCAGGTCCCCCAAGTCTGCTCTGTCAGACTCTCCAGCTACAAAGTAATTGGAAAAGGGTGCTGTTTGAAAGGTGGGGGCAAAGGAGACACCTCAGCCTCCCAACAGGCCTCCTGGCCTCCACTCTTGTTGCTTTCAATCTGTTCAGCACACTGCAACCAGGTATAATTTTATACAATGAAATTCATCCATTTTAAGTGTAAAATTTGATGAAAATGTAGTAACCGGATACAGTCCTGTAAACACAACCACACTCAGGATACAGATGTTTCCATCACCCTGAAGACTTTTCTCATGCAACCATCGCTGTCAATGCCCTCCCCCCTGACACTCGCGATCTGTTTTCTGTCACTGCAGTTTTGCCTTTTCTAGAATTCCATATAAATGGAACAGGGCAGCATCAGTCTTTTGTTTTGACTTCTTTCACTAAGCACGATGTTTTTGAGATTCATTCATGTGCTTGTATTCATGTTTCATTCCTTTTTATTGGCGAGTAGCATATCTGTTTATCCACTCAGCAGTAGATGGACATTTGATTTCTTTTCCATTTTTAATTATTTTGAATAAAGCTTCTATGAACATTCAGGTACAAGTCTTTGTGTGGACATATGTTTTCATTTCTCTTGGGTAAATATCTGGGAGTGGGATTGACAGGTCACAGGGTAAGTATATGTTTAATGTAAGATACTACCAAACTATTTTCTAAAGTGGCTGTACGATTTTGCATTCTGTCTAACACTGGGGAAGAGTTATACTTGCTCCATATCCTTGCCAACACTTGGTTTTAGCAGTCTTTTGAACTTGACCTATTTTAGTGGGTGTGAGGGAATATCTCATAGGGGCTTACCATAGCATCTTCGTCATAACTAGTGATGCATCTTTTCGTATATTTGCTGGCCATTCTTATATCTTCTTTTGAAAAGTATGTGTTCAAACTGCCCATTTTTTACTGATTGCTTGTCTTCTTATTGAGTTGTAAGAGCTCTCTATATCCTGAGTACAAATCCTAATCATAAGTGTGCATTGCAAATATTTTTTCTCAGTCAGTGACCTGCTTTTTGTTTTCTTACTTGTGTCTTTTGAAAGGCAAAAATTTTAATTTAATTTTTTAAAGATTTTATTTTTAAGTAATCTCTACACCCAACGTGGGGCTCAGACTCACAACCCCAAGATCAAGAGTGGCATGCTCTACCGACTGAGCCAGCCAGGTACCCCAAAAGGTTTTTAATTTTAGTGAAGTTAATTTTATCAACTGATGTGTACTTTCTGGATTTTTATGAAATATTTGCTTAACCTAATGTAGTGAAGATCTCCTTTTATTCTTTCTTCTAGTTGTCATTTCATGTTTAACGCTATGATTCATTTTGAGTTAGTATTTCTGAATAGTTTAAGGTAAGGAACAAGATTTAGTTTTTTAAATACAGATATTCAGTGGTCCCAGAGCCATGTGTTGAAAAGACTATTTTTTTTCCAAGTGCCTTGCCTTGGCACCTTTGTCAAAAATCAATTGATGATCCTTAGGAAAGTGCAACTATTCTTTATGATACTTCATGTTGGATATCTTCCACACATATGTCAAAACCTATAGAATGTATACAACCAAGAGTAAAACCTAATGTAAGCTATGGGTTTTGGATGACAATGATGATCAATATAGGATCATCAGTTATAAGAAATGTACCACTCTGGGGCGCCTGGGTGGCTCAGTTGGTTGAGCGGCCGACTTCGGCTCAGGTCATGATCTCGCAGTCTGTGAGTTCGAGCCCCGCGTCGGGCTCTGTGCTGACAGCTCAGAGCCTGGAGCCTGTTTCAGATTCTGTGTCCCCCTCTCTCTGACCCTCCCCCGTTCATGCTCTGTCTCTCTCTGTCTCAAAAATAAATAAACGTTAAAAAAAATTAAAAAAAAAAAAGAAATGTACCACTCTGGTGAGGGATGTTGATAGTAGGTTAGGCTGCATGTCTGTCAGAGTGGAACGTATATGGGAACTCTTCGTACTATCCGCTCACTTACGCTATGAACCCAAAACCACTGTAATAAATAAAGTCAATTTTTTAAAAAGAGAAAAAAATAGCCTTTTTAGTCTTTTTTTTAAAACAAATCAATTCACTAAGTGTAGATCTACTTCTGACTCTCTAGTCTGTTCCATTGATTTATCTATATTTATTTCAATACCGTACATCTTGATCACTGTAAGTTATGACAAGTTTAAAAATCAGGTAATGAAAGTGATCCAATTTTCCCTTCTTTTTCAAAATTATTTTGGCTCTTCTATGTATTTTGTCTTTTTCATATAAATTTTAGCATCAGCATGTCAATTTCTTCAAAAATGCTTTCTAGGATTTTCATTAAGATTGCAGTGAGTCTTTAGGTCAATTTGGGGAAAATTGCCATCTTAATCATATTGAATGTTCCAATCCATTAACATGGAATCCATTTAATTAAGTCTTCCTTTGCAATGTTTTCTAGATTTCAGTGTGCAGATCTTGCACATCTTTTGTTAAATCTATTCCTAAGTATTTTTTATGCTACCGCAAATGGAGATTTTAAAAAATTATTTTCTAAATGTTCATTGTTAGTATATAAAAATAAGAGTAATTTCTGTTTATTGACCTTATATCCTGAGATCTTGCTGAATTCATTTATTAGTTCCAGTAGTTTTTTTGTAGAATCTTTGGAATTTTCCTCACGTGCAATTATGTTATCTGCAGATAAAGGCAGTTTTACTTCTTCTTGTCCAATATTTATGCATTTTATTTCTTTTTATTGGCATGTTTTACACTGGCTATAACCTCTGATACGATGCTGAATACAAATGGTGAGAGAAGATATTTTTGCCTTGTTCCTAATCTAAGGGAGAAATCACTGGGCCTTTCACCTTAGAGTAAAATGTAGGTTTTTAGAAGATCCCTTTAATTCGGTTGAGAAAGTTCCCTTCTATTCCTAATTTGCTGAGGTTTTTTTTTTTTTTTTGATGTATCTAATGTGACAAAAGTTTTTCTGCATCTGTTGAAATGATCATATTGTTTTCCTCCTTTATTCTGTTAATTTGTTGAGTTATATTGATTTTGAAATGTTAAGCCAATCTCACATTCCTGGAATAAATCTCATTTGGTCATGATATATTACCTTTTTTATATGTCACTGGTTTCTATTTGCTAATATTTTATTAAGGATTTTTTAATAAGGATTTTTATGTCTCTGTTCATGAGGGATACTCCTCTGTCATTCTCTCTCTCTCTCTCTCTCTCTCTCTCTCTGTAATGTCTTTATCAGGTTTTGGAATCGGAGTTATACCAGCCTCATAAAATAAATTGGGAAGTGTTCCCTCCTCCTCTATTTTCTTAAAGAATTTTTGTGAGGCTAGTATTATTTTTTTCCCTTAAACATTTAATAGAATTCACTAGTGAAGCCATCTGGACCTGAAGCTATCTTTGTGGATGAAGTTTTAACTAGGAATTCAATTTCTTTATTTTATATAGGCCTATTAAAGTTTTCTACTTCTTTTCAAATCAGTTTTGGCAATTTTGGTCTTTCAAGGAATGTGTCCTTTTCATCTAGGTATCACATCTATGGGTATAAAGTTGTCCACAATATTCCCTTATTATTCTTTTCATGACTGTAGGGTCTATAGTAATGTTTTCTCTTTCATTCCTCATATTATTAATTTGTGTCTTGTCTTTTTTTGTCTTGATCAGTCTGATGAGAGCCCTACAAATTTTATTGATCATTTCAATGAACCAGCTTTTTCATTTTTCTTTTCTTGATTATTTGTTCACTTTATATTTCATTGAGTTCTGGTCTTTATTATTTTCTCCCTTCTATTGACATTGGGTTTAGTTTCTCCTTTTCTAACATCTAAAGTGATAAACTCAGGTAATTGATTTTAAGATTTTTTTTCTTTTCTGATGTAAGCATTAAACCTATAAATTTCCCTCTATGTATTGTTCTAGGTCCATCCCATAATTAAAAAATTTTTTTTAAATGTTTATTTATTTTTGACAGAGAGAAAGAGAGAGAGAGCACAAGCGGGGGAGGGCAGAGAGAGAGGGAGACACAGAATCGGAAGCAGGCTCCAGGCTCTGAGCTGTCAGCACAAAGCCTGATGAGGGACTTGAACTCATGAACCATGAGATCATGGCTTGAGCTGAAGTCAGATGATTAACGGACTGAGCCACTCAGCCACCCTACCCCTTAATTTTTTAAATAAATTTTAAATTTTAGAAGATTATCAGATTTACAGAAAAGTTGCAAAGATGGCACAGAGTTTCCATATTCCCCTCACCCTTTTCCCCTATTGTTGATACTTTACATTGCTGTCATGTATATAATTACATGTCATAATTAAGGTATCAACATTAGTATATTACTATTAACTGAATCAACACTTTTTTTGGACTTCACAAGATTTTCCCTAATGTCCTTTTTATTTTCCAGAATCCCATCCAGGATATTCCATTGTATTTAGTCATTAGGTCTCTTTAGTGCCCTCTTGAGCTGTGACAGTTTCTCAGATTCTTGTTTTTGATGACCTTGACTGTTTTAAGGAATACTTGTAAGGTATTTTATAGACTATCTCTCTCAGTTTGTCATTCTCATGGTTAGACTGATGTTACCGGTTCGGGGGAGGAAGACTATGAAAGTGAAGTGCCATTCTCATCACATCATATCAAGGGCATGTATTAGTATGGCTTATCAATGACAGTGTTAATCTTGATCATTTGTCTGAGGTGGTGTTTGTCAGCTTTCTCCACTGTAAAGTTATTCCCCTCCCCCCCATCCCTTTCCATACTTTACTCTTTAGAAGCAAATCATGAAGTACAGCTTGTACTCAAGGGGCTGGGGAGTAGCATTCACATAATCTATTTAGAATTCCTCTGTAACCAAGACTTGTCTGTTCTCCCATATTTATATATTCAGTCATTTATTTATATCAATATACATTCATGGATATTTATTTTATATTTTGAACTATAATACAATGCTTCATTATTGGTTTTGTAGCTCAAATTGTACCAGCTTTGGTCATGGGAGCTTTTTTAGGTTGCTCCTGTATCCCTTGAACATGCCCCTATCCTTTTGATTTTTGAGCATTCCCTTACTCTCTGGCACAAGACGATCCAGGTGCATCTTGTATATTCCCTGTTCCAGTCCTACAATCAGCACTGCTTTAGCTACATCCCACAAATGCTAATGTGTTATGTTTTCACTGTCATTTAATTCAGAATATCTTCTAATTTCCATTATTACTTCTTCTTTAATTGATGGATTATTTAGAAGTATGGTACTCAGTTGCTAAATACATGGAGTTTTCCTAATTATCTTATTGATTTCTAATTTAATTCCACCATAATCAGAGAACATAGTCTATGTGATGTCAATCTGGTTTGGGTTTGTTTTTTGGGGGGGGGGGTTGTTGTTAAATGATCCTCTATTAAAATATTTTTCCTTTGTAGTTCTTAAGTAGCTGGGCATTCCACTATACCACTACTGATGTCATCTGTGATGTCATGAGGGTGGCGGCCATCAGCATTGCAGCTCGAAGACTAGGCAGTCCTCAGGATCTCTTTAATGGTTTCAGAGAGTTCTCTAGCTAAAGATTGGTGCCACATCTGTTGGGCAATGTCAACAATCTCATCAAAAGTGGTATTTCTACTGTGCTTGATGTTTTTCTGCTTCTTTCTGTCTCTTGGCAGTTTCTTGAGAGCTTTGATAATCAGGGCAGAGGCAGAAAGTACCACTTCAATCTGGACCTGTCCTGTTCTGAATGGTCAGTTCCAATCACTGGTAACCTTGGTGATATCATCACCAACCTTTCTTGGAGATAGACCCAGGGAGCCGATCTTGGGGGTCAGGGTAGATGTGGCATCGCTTCCCCACTGGTACATCTCACTTATACAACTTTAATCTCATTAGGGTCAAACTTAGGCTTGCATAGTGGAGGCAGCTGGTGTTGGATGAACCTAGATTCCAGACGACCAAAGACAGTTGCAACTTTGCCTCCTCCCAGCCAAAAGCCAAAAAGCTATGATGTCAATCTTTTAAACTTAAGACTTGCTTTATGGCCCAGCTTATGATGTATCCTGGTTAATACAACATGTGCCCTTGAAAAAGAATGTATAATCTATAAATAGCAATTTTTATTCTATAACCAGCAATTCAGTGTAATATTCTACAAATAGCAATTCAAAGTGGTTAAGACTGTTGTTTAAATCTTCAGTGTTGTGCTGAATTTTTTAGTTTCATTTTATCAATTGCTGGGGAGAGGTGATAAAATCACCAACTGTGGAATTGTCTATTTCTCTTTTTAATTTCATCAATTTTGCTTCATATATCTTGAATCTTTGTTATTAGGCATGTATACATTTACAAGTAAAGTCATGGTGAAATGACCATACTTAATCATTGTGAAATGTTTCTTTTTGACTCTAGTAATACTCTTTGTCTTGAATTCTCCTTTTTCTGATATTAATATAGACACTTCAGCTTTCCTATACTTACTGCTCGTATTTACTTTCAACATATCTGTGTCTTAATATAATATAAAATTAAGTGTGTCTCTTGTAGACAACATATAGTTGGATCTTGTTTTCTTCAATATGATTATCTCTGCCTTTTAAGTGGAGTGTTTTAATCCATTAGTATTTAATGTAATTATTGGTATGGTTGAATTTGGAGCTAACATTTAGATTTGTTTTTTATATTTTCCCCCTGGTTTTTGTTTTGTTTTCTTTTGTTCTACTGTTCCTCCATTCCTATTTTTTTATTGTTTTGACTTTTTTTTAAGATTTAATTTTAATTTTCCTATTGGCTTTTTAGCTTTACTTCTTTGCATTATTTTTAGTGCTTGCCCTAGGAATTATAATACACATCCTTAATTTTTTTTTACAAAATGCTTCCAGTAAACATGGCTCCATTTCACACAAATTACAAAAACCTCACAACTGTGTTGATCCATATTCCTTCACCCTATCTCAGCCTTTGTGTTGTAGTTGATATGTAGAAAGAGATTTCCTTTGGTATTTCTTACAGTACATGTTTGCTTATGGTTAATTCTCTTTCATCTGAAAATACCTTTACTTAACCTTGATTTGCTTTTTTTTTTAACAATATAAATGCTGTATTAACAAACACAGATCATCACTGTGGGCCAAGTGGTTGACCCAGACATGCAGGACACAGCCACAAGTTTAGCTCAGCCTCTGAGCCTCTTGCTCTGACTCCAGTAGGGTGAGCATGAATCCCGCTGCCTTTGGAAGGATGTCACTTTCAACTTAAAAATCAGAGACATTGATGCAGCAACTGAAGCCAAGCATAGACTTGAAGAAAGACAAAGAGCAGAAGCCCGGGAAAGGAAAGAGAAGGAAATTCAGTGGGAGACAAGGCTATTTCATGAAGATGGAGAATGTTGGGTCTATGATGAACCATTACTGAAACGTCTTGGTGCTGCAAAGCATTAGGTTGGGAAATGCAATGTTTACACCTGATGACCAGGGCAATAGGCATAATTAAGCAACAATCTTCCTTTGGGAGAACCTATTCACTCCCTTCTTATTGCAGTGGTTCCTATCTCAGGGATACTGGACTTTCTGATGCAGATGAACAATTAAAGCAAGAAAAGCTTCCCGTTTTTTCCCTTTCTGTGGCAGTTACAGTTTTGACTTCAGTCCTGAGAAAAACTTCAGGTTTTGAAAACAAGATGTCTGCTTTTTTCCCCAAACCCCATGCTTTGAAAAGCATTTATAAATCCCAGTCTTAAATCTTGCATACCAGTATGGCTGTTAAGATCTACATTTGTTTCCTAGTTCATATAATTCTGGGATGGATATATATATATATAATTACATACACACATATATAAATATATACCTGATGCCAGAATTTTCATAAATGCTCCAACTACTGTAAATATTCCTGAGTTGTTTTAGAAAATTAGTGCAATGTATTAAAATCAAGTGTTAGGAAATTTCATGGCCTCACCTATAACAACTTTTGTTTTGGAATTGGACTATTAGGAATTGGACTATTGTATCTAATGCTGGACTATATTTAATTATACTCAGTGCTTAAGGCTTCATAAAGTAATTTTTCCAGTTTAAAAAAAAAAAAAAGGGCCTTTCACATCAAAGATGGTGGAGTGGTTCATGTCATCCAATGAACTCCGCACACACCTGCATGCACTGTCCCTGTGAGCTGGTCCTGCCCAGCACTTTGGTGATCCTGGCCAACTTGATGGACTGCACACAGTTTGTGTCCATGAGGGCTGCTTGGCAGCAGTCGCATGGAGAGCTAACCTTGATTCTTGTAGAATATTTTCACTGGAGTGAATTCTGGGTTGTCAGTTTTTCCTTTCTGTACTTTAAAGATACTCTACTCTTGGGGGCGCCAGGGTGGCTCAGTCAGTTAAGCGACCAACTGGCTCAGGTCATGATCTTGCTGTTTCCAAGTTTGAGCCCAGTGTCTGACAGCTCAGAGCCTGGAGCCTGTTTCAGATTCTGTGTCTCCCTCTCTCTCTCTGCCCCACACCCACTCGAGCCCTGTCTCTCTCTCAAAACTAAATAAACATTTAAAAAAATTTAAAGATACTCTACTCTTCCAACTTCCTTGGTTTTTAATGGCAAATATGTCATTTTTCTTTTGCTGCCTTCAAGATTTACTCTTTATCTTTGACTTTTAACAGTTTGACTATTAAAGTCAAATTAATAGACACTATGGACTATTAAGTCCATTAATTTCTAATATTGTATTTTTCAGTACTAAAGTTTCCACTTACAGTTTTTTTTTAAAGAATTTCTCTTTCTCTGCTGAGATGTCTTATCTTTTCATTCATCATGAGAATATTTTCTTTTACTTCATTGAGAATAATTATAATTGCCATTTTTAAATCCTTTTGTTCTACTTCCAATATCTGGGTCATCTCATCTTGGGGTCATTTTCAGATTTTCTTTCCTCTCAAGAATGTGTTCCACATTCATGACTTTTTGTATGTCAGATAAATTTGGGTTGTATCCTGGTCATTTTAAATGCTTATGGAATGTTATGGAAAATCTTGATTCTGGTTTTTTTTTTCCTTTGATAATAACCACTAACTCTGTTTCTTGGGTGGCAGGTCCTGTGTCTATTCAAGTATTTTTTTTTTATCTAACTGAATCGCTATCAGTCTGTTCTGTAAATGTATGGTTTGAAGAGCCATTAAGAGGTATGGGTTGTCAGAATTTGGGATTCTCTTTTTGGCTCTTTTCCTTCCATTATTCCTCCACTCTCTTCAGCAGCCACAATTTCTCTGGTTTCAATTTCCTGGTTTCTCACCCCAGAAAAATTCCAGCATTTCCACAAGTACCCTACCACCTCCAGCATCACATCACTGCACTTGGCCCCAGGGAAAAAGCCACAAAAATGAGAAATTACTTTGGAAAAACTCCCCTCCTCTGAGAATGTATTTCCCTGAAGAGTCTGTCTGCTTCTGTTGACTCTCTATTGCCTCACATAGCAGCCTTTTTTTTTTTTTCTTTTTGCTACTTGTCCAGATTTTTAGTTGATTTTTATAGAAGACTCAGTCTGGTAAGATCTTACTCTGTCTTACTAGAAGCAGAAACTCCGAGATATTTTAAGGAACAAATATCATGTTACTCCTTTGCTAAAATCTCATAAACATCTTATCATTGCTCTTACAGCAAAATCCGAAGTATTTAGTGTGCCCTTCAGTTAGTCTCCAGAGCAAAAATTCCCAAGTGGAATTTTAATGACAGTTTAATAAAGAGACTGTTTACAAAAGTTACAGGAACAAAAAGGGAGATTGAGGCACTCAAGACTAGCAAAAGTAGGAAGGCATTGTGATTGCTAGGTTTTAATGGGCAGAGTGAACAAAGGGTGTTACTAAAATCAATAAAATTGGGGCTGTGGAAGTGGGGCCACCCAACAGGAATTATTGTTATAAGCTACTGCCAGAACCTTAGCACCCAAGCAGGGAGAGAGTAGGAGAAGAAATGTCATGCCTCCTTTCCCCTATGTTCTCTGATCTCCTACTCATGCTTCCATTGCCCAGACCCAACTGGAAGTCAGCCAGGTAGCCCAGTGATGCAGTTTTTAGTGTTTAGCCTCTGGGTCTGCAGAGCAGGGCAGGGAAGGACCTGCTCTAGCCCATGCTTACCAGTGTTCTTCCCTCCAACACACCGGTACTAGACATCTTTCAATTCCTCAAATAACTCTCTTCCACCCTTTGTCACATGATGTTCCCTCTATGAATGTTCTTCCCCCTCCCTCTCTTTGTCAACTTCACTGCTGTTCAGCCTCCTGTTGTCAGCTTGCGCCTAAATCCCTCAGGGAGCTCTTTTTATGACGCCCCAGACTACATAATGACTCCTTTTTATATATTCCTAAAGCTCCCTGTACTTCTCTTACAACACCATGCTCATTAGTGACTAATTAGTAATGTGTTATAATTTAATTATTTCTCTAACATCTGCCTTCCTTAAGAAACTGTGGGCTCAAGGAGAGCAGGAGTGATTTCTATTTTGCTCACCAATCTATCTGCAGTGCTTGTACAGGTTCTAGCACATGTAGTCCTCAATCAGCATATGTGGATTGAGTAACAACATGTCTGTCTTTTGCTGGAATATGAGTGAGCTGACTGTGTACTATTAATTTCTGAATCCCTTTCTCCTAGCACAGTGCCTACCATAAAATATGTCCTCAATAAATGTGATTATATATATTCATAAATAAATAAAACCATTTATATTTTAAACCTATACCACACTTAAAGTAATGAGTTCTAATAATTGAATGCTTACTGTGGAAGCAGCCCTATGCTTAATTTCTCCTTAAATTGCCGCTTTAAAGCTTTGGAGGCTGTCTTCCTGGTCCCCAGTTTTATGATTTTCAGATTTCATAACCACACCTATGTCTACCTCTCTACCATGTTTTTGCAGAATGTATTTCTCCTACCTCACACACACTTGACTTTCCAGCTAAAAAGAGCCTCATCTCTGTAACCTCTTTACACTTGGTCAGACCTCAGCCCCTAGAATACTTTATTCCTTTCTTTTAGAATTTCTCAATGTCTCATGTATTATTGATCAGTGAAGATTAGAAATGCCCATAGCACTGGGTTCTTGCTTCAGAGAAGGTGGGACTTTCTCTTTCTTTCCAGTCTTTGTCATGTTGAGTTAGTCAATCAAGTCCTTGGAGAGTCAGTTTCTTCATCTATAAAATAGAAGCAATATCTTGTGTGTCGATTATGCATTGTTGAGTACAAACCACCCAAAAGCTTTAGTGGCTTAAAACAACCATTTTATTTGCTCATGATTCTGTGAGTCAGCCATTGGGTTGGGTTCAGTTGATGGTTCTTCTACTGTTCTTCCTGGGGTCACTCATGCACCTGCCATCAGCTGGCAGATTAGCTGGGGGCTGATTGGTGGAGGACCCTCGACTGGGACAACCTGTCTCTGTGCTATGAAGTCTCATCCTCCATAGACAGGTCCTGGCTTCTTCACATGATAGTGTAAGAGTTCCCAGCAACAAGAGTAGGCAAAACCCTAATGCATAAGCACTTTTCAAGCTTACGTTTGCATCACATTTACTAATATCCCATTGGCCAAAGCAAGTCATAAGGCCAAGCCCAGAATCATTGTCACAGGGGCTACACAAAGACATAGATACAGGAAGAATGACTCACTGGGGATGATTACTGTAATGATCTACCACACTTGTTTACTTCAGAGAGCTAAGGATCAAATGAGATAGATGATACTGGCACACCACAATCTACAGTGAAAGTTATTAGTTTATCAATGTATGTAATTCCATCATTTTAATTTTATTTGTTGTATCTGGGGGCCTTTTGATGTCCCCTATGAAATTCAAGCCCCTTTGGAATGATGTTAAGGATTAAATTGTATTCCCTCAAAAGGCATTTTGAAGTTCTAACCCCCCAGTACCTCAGAATGGGGCCTTATTTGGAATAAGGTCATTGAGGATGTAATTAGTTAAGATAAGATCACATTGGAGTAAAGTATGCCCTTATAAAGTGTCCTTATGAGAGGATGGGCATGTAAAGACACAGAAATAAATACACAGGGAGAATACCAGGTAAAGCCAAAGTAGAGATTAGAGGGTTTGGGGAGGGGGGTTCGTTTTGTTTTGTTTTTAGAAAGCAGGGAGGGGCAGAATGAGGGAGAGAGAGACTTTCAAGCAGGCTCCTTGCCCAGCACAGAGTCCAACTCATAGGGCTCAGTCTCATGACTGTGGGATCACGACCTGAGCCAAAATCAAGAGTCAGATGCTTAACCGACTAAGCCACTCTGGTGCCCTGAGATTAGAGGTATGATTCCACAAGCCAAAGAACATCTGGGGCTACCAGAAGCTGGAAGAGGCAGGAAATAATCCTCCCCATAGATGGTTCAGAGGGAGCACGGCCCCCTCATCACCTTGATTTTGGACTTCTAGCCTCCAGAACTGTAAGAGAAAAACATTTCTACATTTTTAAGCCACCCAGTTTTTGGTACTTTGTTACTGCTGCCCTAGGAGACTAATACAAGTGGCAAATATCTTTAACCCCCATCAGCTTCATCTAAAGAGGCATGAGATAGAATGTACCAAGAGTCTCTGAGAGTCAACGGTACAGGTCATACAAGCCATTCATCATCTGCTGTACTTGAACAAGTCACTAAGCCTCTCTGAGCCTTTGTTTCCATATGAATTTTCAAATGAATGTTCAGTCAGAGGATACCTATAGATCCATGTTTGCAAAAGTATGATATGAGTGTACATGGTAAGGTACTGGGGATAATCTTACATGGGTTCCAGGGGAAACATTTTTTAATTTTAATGGTTAATATTCATCGTGGTTATCTTGAATGAATGGCAAGTAAGGCCAGTTTTCCATTTATGTTGGTAATACAAAAACATGCAAGATTTTTAAAGTCTCAATTTAAATAAAGCTGTGAGTAAATAATAGAACAGTTGGCATATGGATATGTCAAAAACTGTGAAAGTGGTGTGTGAAAGACTGACATTTGGTAAAATACTGAATTATATACTCTCAAAAGATCCTTCCAGATGGAACATGCTAGGATTTTGTGGGTCCATAAAGATGCCCACTAGAGTAGAATATAGATGAGACTCTAGAGGAAGATAGGTGGGCAGTTAATAGGAAGATGAGAGAGGTGTGAGCAGTTCTGAAGGAACCCAAGAGGAGCAGTGAGCCCCTTGGTGCTGTTGGGAAGCATCTTCTGATTCAGGACCTGTTTGCTCCATATCCGTCATATATCCATACCCCAAAGCCACCATCTCACTAGGTGTCTTTGCCAGGATATCTGACCGTTTCTAAGTTTCCGTGACTGGAAGTCCCAGGTCCTGAGATGCAAACCACCTCTTCACTCAAGAAGCAAATTGTAACAACTATCAAGTTGAGAATCTGGAGACTCTTACAGTTGGACTTGGCTCTGTGCTGTGTTCTAGTTTTCTACTCAGGTATAACATGGAATCACATTTACAGTAAGTGGCTGCTGGTGGCTGAAGAAAGGGCAAGGAGCATAAAGAGGCACAAGTCATCACCTCAAAGATGATCCCTAGTGCTGGAAGAGACCTGGGAAGTCATCTAGCCTCTGCTATAACCCCACTGGATGTCACCAAACTCCTGCTGAACACAATCATTGACAAAGTATCCCTTCGGTTGTCAAATGGCCCTTAGGGTTACAAGGGTTCTTGTCTGTGATAAGCTGCAGTCTCCCTAGTGGATCTTTGAGTGGGAAGGACCCTCAAGCAATTATCTTGTTAGTCCAGAGAAGGTGTTATTATACACATTTTTGACAGGAGACAATGGAGACCCAGAGAGGTTAATGGCAGAGAGGAGGCTCCCCTTTTCCAGTTTAGTAATTTCCCATTATGCCACAGTGTTTCATGTACATTCTGATTGACTTCTTAGAGCTGACTGGACCAAAAAGCCATCAGTCCCACTGTCCTATCAACACAGGCATCTCTCCTACAGCATGTTTGATATGTGATCATATTTATTACCTTTCCAGCAACCACTGTGCTGGCTTTACCATCCTCTACCAATCCTAGGAGAAACTCCAAAGCCTACTTTTAAATACACCTGTCTCATTTCTGTTCCATTATTGGCACTGACTTGGTTTGGGGATTATTACCTATTGGTCCTTGGTCTGCATTTAGTATCGCCACACAATAAGCTCTTCTTCCAGCCAGCAACTCTCCACATACTTGAAAAGATCCCTCTCATTGTCATAGAAATCTTTTCTTCTGTAGATTAAACATTACCAGGTCCCCTAACTGCTCCCCAAGGACATAGTTCCCAAGTCTCTGAACACTTTTGCTGGGTCTTCTAGAGTGTTCTAGTATGTGGTGCTCAGAACTGATACAATAGCATAACCTGGTTGTAATATCACCACCATTATCTGGCCACTATACTTCTTGTTAATGCAACATCAACTTTTTGAGCAGCCACAGGCCACTCAAGACTCTTGGTGAACTTGCAGTCAACTAGATTCCTTAATTATGTACTATGGTCAAACTATAGTTTGAGAGGTCAGGTGTCTGTCTGAACATACTTCTGTAGCATTCCTATCTCCTTTTATGCTTAGTTTTTTCTCTATAGCATTTATCAACATTTGACATACTATTTATTTTTTTAATACGAAATTTATTGCCAAGTTGGTTTTCATACAACACCCAGTGCTCATCCCAACAGGTGCCCTCAATACCCATCACCCACCCTCCCCTCCCTGCCACGCCCCATCAACCCTCAGTTTGTTCTCAGTTTTTAAGAGTCTCTTATGTTTTGGCTCCCTCCCTCTCTAACCTTTTTTTTTCTTCCCCTCCCCCATGGTCTTCTGTTAAGTTTCTCAGGATCCACATAAGAGTGAAAACATATGGTATCTGTCTCCAGTTCCATCCACGTTGCTACAAAAGGCCATATTTCATTCTTTCTCATTGCCACGTAGTATTCCATTGTGTATATAAACCACAATTTCTTTATCCATTCATAAGTTGATGGACATTTAGGCTCTTTCCATAATTTGGCTATTGTTGAAAGTGCTGCTATAAACATTGGGGTACAAGTGCCCCTATGCATCAGCACTCCTGTATCCCTTGGGTAAATTCCCAGCAGTGCTATTCCTGGGTCATAGGGTAGATCTATTTTTAATTTTCTGAGGAACCTCCACACTGTTTTCCAGAGAGGCTGCACCAGTTTGCGTTCCCACCAACAGTGCAAGAGGGTTCCCATTTCTCCACATCCTTGCCAGCACCTATAGTATCCTGATTTGTTCATTTTGGCCACTCTGACTGGCGTGAGGTGGTATCTGAGTGTGGTTTTGATTTGTATTTCCCTGATGAGGAGCGACATTGAGCATCTTTTCATGTGCCTGTTGGTCATCTGGATGTCTTCTTTTTTTTTTTTTAATTTTTTTAATGTTTATTTATTTTTGAGACAGAGAGAGATACAGCATGAACAGGGAAGGGGCAGAGAGAGAGGGAGACACAGAATGTGAAGCAGGCTCCAGGTTCTGAGCTGTCAGCACAGAGCCCGACGCGGGGCTCGAACTCACGAACTGTGAGATCATGACCTGAGCCGAAGTTGGATGCTTAACCGACTGAGCCACCCAGGCGCCCCAGTCATCTGGATGTCTTCTTTAGAGAAGTGTCTATTCATGTTTTCTGCCCATTTCTTCACTGGATTATTTGTTTTTCGGGTGTGGAGTTTGGTGAGCTCTTTATAGATTTTGGATACTAGCCCTTTGACATACTATTTATTGCAGTTACTTATAAAATGGATATGTTTTAACCTAAGTCTCAGATATTCATGGGGATTACTTGTTCACCTCTTCAGGTCTTTAATTAAATATTATCTCCTTGGTGAGGTCTTTTGGACAAACCCAAGGAGGTCAGGTGTCTGCCTGAACATACTTCTGTAGCATTCCTATCTCCTTTTATGCTTAGTTTTTTCTCTGTGGCATTTATCAACATTTGACATACTATTTATTGCAGTTATTCTTTGGTAAATCTGTTTTCTCACATTAAAATGTAAGCTCCATGAAAAAGTGCTTTTTATCTATTTGTCCATTACTACCACCCCAGTAGAGATGATAGTTCCTGGCACACAGTAAGCACGCAATAAATATTGATTGTATCAGTAAGTGAATAAAATTCATATGGATTTTATTTATATAGATTTATATGGATTAGGCATAATGAATACCATAGGCCAGGTGACTTAAACAACAGACATTTATTTTTCACAGTTCCAAAAGCTCAAAAGTCAAAGATCAAGAGCCAGCAGTGTTCAGCTTCTGGTGAGAGCTCTCCTCCTGCAGACAGCTACTTTCTCATTGTCTCCTCATGCCATGACCTTTACCCTTTACTTGGTGTGTGTGTGTGTGTGTGTGTGTGTGTGTGTGTATCTCTTTCTCTCCCTCCCTCCCTCCCTCCATCCTTATAAAGGCCACTAATACTATCAGAGTAGAACCCTACTTTATGACCTCACTTAAACTTAATTACCTCCCCAAAACCCTATCTCCAAAGATAGTCACATTGGTGGTTGGGGCTTCAACATGAATTTTGGATGGACATGATTCAGTTCACAGCAGTAAGTTATTAGCGATAACCTACTCAAAACATTTATACAGATAAGGAAACTGTGGCCCTAAAATTTTGAGGCAACATCTTGCCCACTCACTTCCTGATCAGCCCTCACATAAGGGCTGCCAATGCCACCTTGGAACTGAAGTGAGCCCCACCCAAAAAGCACACATACATCGAGGACCTCAATTCTTCCTGCTGGAGCCTCATCTCCAAATTTCAGGACCAAAGACCCTCTTTCCAATTTACCCTGGAAAATGGCCACGGTGGCCATATGCTGGAAGAACTTGCCATCTTTCCAAGAACCTATCAATTCTGTACTTACTGAGCCCATCCCAGTATGCAACCCAGCTGTGCTCTCTAAGTGATGACAACAAGCTGGTAAGACGGAGCTAATTTTTATGAAACTATTAGAGAAAAAATTAAGTGCTAACAGCGTGTGTGGGACTAACTCCAGGATGTCAAGAGTTCCAAGAAGTGAGGAATCAGTGAGTGAGAGAAGGCTTCATGGAAGTCATGGGACTCCAGCAGGCCTAGAAGTATCCATGGGACCTAGACCAGCAGAGGGGAGGAAGGAGTCACTGCCAGTGGTGGTAAGGGTGGGGTGCTGACAGTACGTTGGGAACAGAGGACTGAATGGGGTCAATCACAGGGATGGAATTGGGATGGTGATGAGGGCCTGGCATTGGTGCTGAGAATGGGTAAGAGAAGCACTAGGAGATCCTCTTTTGCCAGTTAAATTACTTTGTTCTTTCCTCCCTCTCCCCCAGCCCCCAATAGTCAAGGCAGAAAGGCCCAGAGCTCCCCTAACAGGAGGCTTCCTAAGAACATTGATCGGGGCAGACTTTTTGTTTTTCTATTGGAACAGGCAGCTCCTCGGATTTCCTTACTGTCCTTCTTATCCAGATTTTTCCTCCACCAGCAGCCAGTTTGGGGGGGTAGGGAGCTCCAGCTTATTAACTTGAGCAGAGCCCAAGTTCCTTGGGGTCTGAGGTGCAGTGGGGTAAAGGGTTTGGCCAGCAGGTCTTTCCTTCTTGGATTTGACAAGAAATGGGCAGGTCATAGGCAGCTGTGCTGAGTATTTATGTTACGCAAAAGGCCGAGTCAGCCCTCCTTCCTGCCAAGGTCAGCAAGCCACATTCCCTGCGGTTTGGGTGTGTGGGTGTCTTCTGGACCAGCAGAAAAGCCGGCCAGGAGCCCAGACCTTCACTTGTGCAGACCCACTGAAGCTGGGGAGCTTCTGTTCCCAAAAGGCAGCACCAGGTACCCCTTGGATCTCCTCTTTCACCCCGCACCTTCCACCCTCTTTTCACCAAGCATTTCTGTTCACCAACGAACGGGACTCAGGGGAGGTCATGGAAATGGGGACCCAGGCATGGGCTCAGTTAGGGTGGTGGGGGATTGTGAAGATGACAGAAGGCCCCAGACTGATGACAGTCAGATTTGCTGACAAAACTTCAGTCAAAGCTCTGGGGGGATGTTGCCTCCCTGCGCCCCACCATGACCATCATCGGCCACATATGCACACATTCTCATTTTATCCTGCTGAGGTCAGACTGAAACGGACATCACTGGAAGGCAGAAATGAGCAGCAACAGGACAGTCTGAGTGCTGACTTCGGCAAAGGAGCCGGGTTACTCCAGCTGTTCCCTTTAGGAACAAGCAGAACTAGAGAAGTTTGGGAATCAAGGATTTCTAATGTGCAGATAAACCCCCCATTTTATTTAAAATGTGCAAGGCAGCTATTTCCTTGTCCCTTGGGCTTCCTTTCTGCCTCCACAAATCCTACCAATCCCTCAGGATTCAGCTCCAGGCCCAGCTGCTCTGGAAAGCCCTCCACTCCTCATCCATCTCTCATGCGCCGGGGACCTTGATGCAGATTCATGGTCCACCTGGTGCTCAGTTGGATCCTTCTAAATGAGCCCCCACCCATGGGCCTCTTGGAGAAGACTGGATGGGAGGATTCTACCACCCTGAATTTCCCCGGATCCCCGAATACCTAAACCAATCTGACCCACTGTGAAGAAAAGAGATGGACATAACAAATACATGAGTGGCAAGGATAGCAAGAAGGGCAGTGAGAGAAGGACCAGAATGATCTGAGAGGCCATCAAATGTTTTTCTCTAAAGATCTGTTAGAATCAAAGCTCAGCGCCCACCCCAAGGGCCAGCTTGGGACTCCCGCCCTCTGCAGCCCACGGTGAAGGCAAGCCAGGAATCCCTGAGCTGGGTATCCCTGCAGGTGGCATTCAAGAGTGTGACCAGCAGGACGGTGAGAGGGGGCCTGGAAGGCAGAGTCTGGTGCCGAGCTCTTTGTAAGTGAGACCCAGGAGCCCCAGTTTAATTAGAATTCCTGCCTAGGATGAAGGCTGACGGCTGCCAGCCCAGGCCTTGAGCCATTGGTCACGGCCCATAAAGGCCACACACGAGTCGTGGAGTCAGGGCGGGGCCTGCTTCCCCTCTGGGGGGAGCTTAAGAAGTCTCTGTGATCCCCACCTGCAACTCGGGGCTCCCCAGGACTCCATCAAAAGGCTCTTCTCTGTGGACCGCATGTGTAACGACACCTGGATCTCCATAGTCCACTCAGTGGGATCTCTGTTCTCTCCCCACACCTTCCAAGAGCCATTCCTGTTGCCAGCTTGCCCCCACCCCTGCCTTTGATCCCAGCTGCAGGGACTGCCATGCAAAGCCCCACGTGTCCAGGACAGCTTCAGGGTTGGCTGGAAGACCAAGCCAACCTGCTCCATGAGGGTTAGTAGTTTGAGAAGATTGACACAGATGCACACTTTTTAAACTGTGAAATATGCTATAAACTTCATACCAGGTTTTCTAATGATGGACTTGGTGGTGGCCAACGGCTGCTCTGTAGTGCTCCCTGGGGGCTCGGGCGGAGCCCATGCACGCAAACCTGAAGCCAGGAGGAGGGCGAGGCTGAGGTTCTGTGCAGCTCCAACCTCTTGGAGGCTGTGCCCACCAAGTGAGGAAGCACTTGCCTGCCCTCCAGTCTGCAGAGTGTGACCCTGAGGCAAGCAAATACCCACCCACCACAAACATTCCAGAAACTGCTTCAGATTCCACCTGTAAAGCTTCACCCTTTCAGTTTACATTCCAGATCCTGCTAAAATGTTTCCCAGGGAGGGGTCGTCATTTAACGGATTCTCAGTCATTTACACTTTAGTGTGTACAAGGGATTGGAGACCAGATTAAATTAGGAAATTAGGAGGCAGGAGCCTAGGGTATCAGGGTTCCGATGGGGAGGAAAGTACTGAACTAAGCCCAAAACAAACTAAGTCATTTTAAGTCAGGAGAAGTTCTTCTCCCTCATTGATGACACAGTGTTTGAGGGCAAGTCATTGAGGCCAGATTGTTGGTATTGGAATCCTAAAGCTACAACTTACTAGCCACTAATGAGCTTGGGCAAGTTACTTAACCACTGTGTGCCTCAGTTGCCTCAACTTTAAAAGAAGGAAACTCTTGGGGCACCTGGGTAGCTCAGTTGGTAGTGTCCAACTTCAGCTCAAGTCATGATCTCAGGATTTGTGGGTTCGAGCCCCACCTCTGGCTCTGTGCTGTCAGCACAGAGCCTGCTTCGGATCCTCTGTCTCCCTCTCTCTCTCTGCCCATCTCCCAAGCTCTCTCTCTCTCTTTCAAAAATAAATAAATATTAAAAAAGAAAAGAAAAGAGGGGCACCTGGGTGGCTCAGTCGGTTAAGTGCCCAACTTCAGCTCAGGTCATGATCTCAGTTTGTGAGTTCAAGCCCCATATCAGGTGTGCTGATAACTCGGAGCCTGGGGCCTGCTTCGGATTCTGTGTCTCCCTCTCTCTCTATCCCTTGCCTGCTCACACCCTGTCTCTGTCTCTCTCTCTCTCTTTCTCTCTCTCTCTGTCTCTCTTTCTCTCAAAAATAAACATTTTAAAAAGTTCTTTTTTTGAAGAAAAGAGAAGAAGGAAACTCTTAGCATAATCCTCCAATGCTGTTGCAAGGATTAACAACGTCAGTGTGTGAAAGGAAAAGTAAGTCAATGTATGTGTAAACCATTTTGAGAACATTCCGGCATGGCAACTGTAAGTAAGCAACATCTAAGTGTTGCAATTACTATCTACAAAATGAGGGAGGAGGAAGGGCGATCTTGGCATTCTGTTGGTAAAGTGTGTGGCATTCTGAACGCAATCTTTGAGAATGGTCTCCTGCTAGGAAAAGTGAGTACCTCTTTCCTCCCCCAACGAAGGCTCTGGAATGGGTGAGCAGGTTAAAGTTCAAAGAAATACTCAGAGAGGCCATTCCAGCAGCCCTGAACTCTCCATCTGTCTGCTTACAAAACCCCACTCTGGGTTATTACCAACTTTTGCATGCAAATGTGCTGCCGTGCTAATAAATCAATTCCCAACCATTAAGAGCCTGTAATAATCCTTTTTACTCAGCTTTCAAGCCTGTTTTACTCAGTACCTAATTAACTAATAGCCAAGATTTGGGGCTTCTTTTTCCTGGGAGGCTTCTCACTGGATCCCTTCCCCCAGAGTCCTACCCTGTTCTCCTTAGTTGTCTTGCTGATAGAACCCGTTTCACAAAGTGGGTTGGCCCCTCCAGGAGGTGGTCAAGCAACTAGAATGTGGGAATATGGGTCCACTATGCTAGGAGATGAGGGATAAATAAATACATTTAATTTAATTAGCTAAACAATCAATCATTACGCAAACATAATGTCCTCCCATAAGGTCTGATTTTAATGTTTCTATTAAGAAAGGTCAATAAATCATGTTAATCTATGAGGAAGGCCCTCAGCTTGCTCCCTCTCCCCATGTACATATTTTAAAGATATTCATATTTGTCAAGATCTAGCCCTAATTCATTCGTTATTCATATTCTTCACAAAAGTGCTTTTTGAACACTTCCTGCATGCTAGGCCCCAAGCTACACATGGAGGGTACAAATATGAATGGACAGCAGAATGTGTTCATTCTCCAAAAAGAGAACACATATCCTGGAGAGTTAGGGGTCAGTGAGAAAATATTACAAGTTCTATTTGTATTTATTTTTAAGCTTGCCCTCTGTTCATTTCTATTTTTGTATTTCCTTTATGATGACTATACAATAAGAGAAACATATGCATATGATTTTAAAATAAATATCCAGGGGTGCCTGGGTGGCTCAGTTGAGTGTCCAACTCTTGATTTCAGCTCAGGTCATGATCCCAAGGTCACGGTTTTGAGCCCCACATTGGGCTTTATGCTGAGTGTGGAGCCTGCTTGGGATTTCCTCTCTCCCTCACTCTGCCCCTCTCGCCCACTCACACTCTCTGTCTCCCTCTAAAATGAAAAATATTGGGGTGCGTGGGTGGCTCTGTCAGTTAAGTGTCCAACTTTTGATCTCAGCTTAGGTCATGATTTTACAGTCATGGGATTGAGCCCTGCATCGGGCTCCACACTGAGCATAGAGCCTGCTTGGGATTCTCTCTCTCCCTCTCTCTGCCCCTCCCCCATTCACATTTGCATGCTCTCTCTATCTCAAGATAAATAAAATAAACTTTAAATTAGGATAAATAAATAAATATCCAAATATCAAGGATACTACTTAAACTTTTGTATCCAAGCGATGCCTGATCAAAAAGTTCAGAGATGACAGATGTAGAGCAGTTGTTCTCAGGGAGACCTGTGGGAAGTGGGAAAGAGAATCAGAGTGCCCTGGAGAGAAGCTTTTCACAATACATTTGTCCATCCTTCTGCCAGGAACCATCAGAATTTGGGGAGAAGAAGAGATGGAAATCTTTTGTAATTTTTTAAATCTCCAGGGATTTCTGACACTGATCCCTCTCTGAGTCCCAGATGAGAACTGCCCATTCCCTGACTTCTTCCAGAAAGTTCTCTTTAATCCCCTTCCCCAGACTGCACTGCAATGTCCTGGGGTCTCCAAGTCTAAGCATAGGCTTGGTGTCACCCTGGGCACTGCTGGATTTTTCCACCTGCTGCCTCTTTTCAGAAGGATGGGAGAAGGGGCTGGGGGCACCGGAGCCAAGGCAAGAGAAAGTGGGAATGCTGGCCTCCACACAGCACCTTGGGAAGACAGCCTCAGATTACTCACTTCACGGGCATGGGTGGAAGGAGAATTTCTGGGACTTTGTTACCATGAAAGTTCCTGTGTCCTCACCCCTCCAGGCAGGACAAAAAGAGCTAGGTTGGTCACCACGGGGCCTCACCATCATTTCTGTAGCCCGCCCCCTCCCAGTTCAGCAATCCCCATCTCCCATTGCCAGCACCCATTGCCCCCCACCTCCCGCCCTCCCATAGCCTCTCTTGTCCCTAAGGAACTTCACACTGAGAGAAATTCCAGCCTTAGCCTATCCAGATGGCGGATTTAGGAAGAGAAGGAGAGGTTAGGGAGAGATGTTTACTTCTTACATGTTTACTTCACAGACAGATCGCTGTGAAGTAAACACGTAAGCTAAATATGTCAGCTGCAAACTGCCAAGACATCCCTGGCCTGTTAGCTCACTCTGCCTGCCTCGGCCCAGGGAGCGGCCAAGCTTCTCTTTGCCCAAGACTGGGCTGTAATCAGATCAGAGTTGGGCACCTGACCCCAGGGCATCCCACCCACAGGCTGGTTGGCAGTCCTTGAGACGGCCCGAAATGAAGAATTCAGCCCATTCGACTAGCTTCTTTCATGTGTGATGGAGACAAAAAGGGAAGATTGGGAAGCTAGTCAGAAATGAGACCCACAGAGAGAAGTGAGCATGGCACCAGAGGGTGACCACAGGGCCCAAGGGAGCTCTTCGGGCCACTTCCTAGATCTGCTGGGGCAGCTACAGCTCTCTGGTTCCAGTTCTGAGGCAGCAGGATCCCCTTCTTCTCCAGGTAGTTCCAGGGTAGGAGTGGGGGTGTTGGTTCCTTACAAACCACAGAGTCAGGCAAATCCAAACCTTAACTGACTGCTTTCCAGGTGGGCCTCCAGATATGAAATGAGGGACAGACATGTAGACAAGGTCATCTCACATCCCATCGCCTCAGAACAGACAACTTAGCCTGCTCTGGCACCCACAGAATGTGGGTAGACCATAGGCCATTCGTAGCTAGATTGATAGATAGACCATCTATCTCCATGGTCTTCAGGGTTACCCAGACAAGAGAGTTAAACCATTAGCCCCACTCTGAAAAGAAGGCAGACCCTCAGAGAGGAACCTGGGGAAGGCATGTGTGGAAAACTGATTCTACTGGGGACATTCCTTTCCTTGCCCACCAGAAGAAAGGCAAGGCTTGAAGCCTGGCTTTGCCCATCTCCACACCCATCTCAGGCTTCACACTGAATTGTGACCCTTTCCACTTTCAGTTCTGCCCTGGCTATTCATGGTAGTGGGATTACCCCACTAAAAAATTTTGATCCAGGGAGAGAAGTGTAATAAGATTCCCATTTCCCCTCAGAGATGGCCTGAGACCCAGCCCTCCCTGGAGGTAGCTTAGGTGAGTGTCATTCTGAGGCCACCTGGATCTTGGGAAATTGTCTCTGTCTTAACACGATCTCTTCTTATAAAGACATCTGCTCTTTCACCATAGAGAACCAGAAGCAGTCAGCCTCATGTCCTAGCCCATTAGGACTCCTTTGGCAAGGTGAAGCATCTACACTAATTGAGGGAACAAGATGTTGAATGTGGCCCTACTGGTTTTCCAGGATTATAGCCAGGACCCAATGTGAGGGCAAGAAAGGCAAATTACAGTTAGAACCTCACATTCTATTTTCAGGGTTACCAATCAGGTCACATAGGACAGGCTATGAGGAGTCAAAACCAGCCTGCCTCCCACCAACCCAGTTCATGTAAGAAGGGTCCAAGGATAAGAAGCAGGGTCACTGGTCTTAGGAGTACTGCAATAATCATGCAGGTCCTGTCTGTGCCTTAAAGAGGAGTGAGGGGGACTCCACGAGAACCACTCATAAAAGTTAGAGATGTCTGAAAGAAGGAAAGACTGTCATCCCATCCCCTCTACTAGATAATGGCTGAGCTGCAGAACTCATTGGATTGGAGGGTGATGAGAGACTCTTCAGAGAACATTCCGGGAGCCTACTAGCATGGTGCAATGGCATTTTGGTTCCCCTCCACCTTCAGAGACCGAAAGAGAGTGCTTGATATTCCTTTACATTTGGAAACACTTGTGAGCAGATACTATATTAGTTTCCTAGAGCCGCCATAACAAAGAACCACAGAGTGGCTTAAAACAGCAGATATTTATTGTCTCACAGTTCTGGCAATCAGAAGCTCAAAAGCAAGGTGTTGGCAACGCCAGGCTCTCTCTGAACCCTACAGGGGAGAATGTTCTTGCCTCACCCCGGCATCTGGTGTTTTGCCAGAACTCCTTGGTCTTCCTTGGCTTATAGTGGCAGCACCTCAGTCTCAGTCTCTGCCTCTGTCATTGCATGGCATTCTCCCTGTGTCCTCCATGGTCATCTTCTTGTAAGGACATCAGTCAGATTAGATTAGGGTCCATGCTACTCCAGTATGATTTCATCTTAACTAATTACATCTGCAATGACCCTATTTCCAAATAAGGTGGCATTATGAGGTACTGGAGGTTAGGACTGAATGTATTTTTTGAAGTGGGGGGACACAATTCAACCCCTAACTAGTACTGTTGTGTACTGTTTCTGGACCAGAGATTTCTGAAAGTGGAAGGCTCACTGGGCTGGCCAGTGTCAGCTGTACTTGAAGAGATTGTAGCCTAGAGTATCTCTCATCTATTCTAGGGCTATATGGCTTCCGGAGGAAATAAAGGAAACCCAGGGATTCCTGTGGTTGTGCATGAAGGAGCATGTGGTTAGTGGACAGACAGGAACCAGGGGCTCCAGGGCAGCCACAGAGCTGAATAATAGGACACCGAAACCAGAAGTGGGGTGTGCTCCACTGGAGCACCCAAAGGGAGATCTGCTGCCCTCCTGAAAAATGTTCCTCAACCTGATAGAGGCCACAGGCCTGGAATACCTCCCCACATTGACATGGGGCTGCTGAGCTAAGGAAATCTCTGCCTCTTCTACCCCTTCCTGCCCCCAACCCCTTCTAGAAGAAAGAAAAGGAGGAAGGATCTCAGACACAGACTACACCCTCCCCACATTCTTTAAGCAGCTGGGAGCCAACACTCTGGCCAGCCCAGCAGCAGGGAGGAGATAAGCATTGCATTGTGCTTAGGATCGAAGTTTTGAAAAGTAAACAGGATTGTGTCTTAAGTGTTGAAATGAGACTGTGCAAGTGACTCAAAGTGACAGGAAAGACAGCACCTACCTAAAGAGTCATTAAGGGATGTGCTAACCAGCAGGACATAACATAAGGTCTACACTGTATAAAGAAGAGCAGTGATGGGATAAAATTCACACCCCTTCAAGATGACACTTCAACAAATTAAGATTCCTCCATCTACTCATCAGTGAGTTTCTCTGACTTATAAAAGTGTCACATACAGTCTGCTGCCCCCACCAGACAGACTGTGCCCTTCGTCATGTGCTTGGGACCTAAGTTCAGACAGCTGTCTTCCTGCAACAGAGATGTGCCCAAATGAGAGCAGGTCCCAGCCCTCATCACTCCAAAGCCAGACACCAAGTGACACTGGAGCAGCACAAGAGGTCTTTTTCAGCATCCATCCTCAGAGGATCTCAATACTCCTTTTCTCAGATTGCAGGTGTCAGAAATCAAGGAACTTTATCCAAGGAGGCACAGCCAAGTAAGGGCTGCTGGGCTGCCAAGAAGTCAGCTCCACCATGTATTTCACAGAACCAAGCTTTTTTTTTTTTCTTTTTGCTGTTTTTTTCTTTTGGTTTAGAGTGGGCACTATGCCCAATATGGGGCTTGAACTCAGGACCCTGAGGTCAAGAGTCACATGCTCCACTGACTGAACCAGCCAGGTGCCCCAGAGCCAAGCTTTTTAGAATGACATAGACCAGTGAGGAAAAAATGTTATGAGCAAATGACTTCTTGAGCTTGTTACTCCTCCAGAGCAGGTGTGAAAAAGCATTCTGATAGATGCTACACTATGGAAATGTGTTGGGAGAGGAAGTAGGAGGAGCTTGCTTACTGCTAGCAGTCAAAACAGCAAAATAAAATTTGCATGAATATGTGGTTAATGATTCAATTAGAATCAATTCATCAAATAGTTCTCAAGAACCCAGTGCTGTAAGGCATAGTGTTTAGTACAGTTGGGAATACAAAGATGAGTAGGTCAGGGCCCCTGCTCTCAAGCTTGAAATCCAGGAAGAAAAACCTAGAAAAAGTCTGTGAGCAACTGTAAGTAACAAGGCAGACTGTAATATAGGTCATAAAAGATAAAAATTAATGGCATGGGATTTTCAAGGGAAGGAGAAATCATCTGGTTGGGAGAATCAGGAAATGCTTAAGGGAGGAGATAGCATTTGGACAATGGATAACAACATTTTTTTTTTTCACTTAAGACACATTTATTGAGTGCCGGCTGTGTAGCAGATGCTGAGTTAGGCACTGGGCATTCAGAAATAAAGCATGATCCTTGCTCCTATAAGGAGCATTCTATTTTGATATGCTGAAAACAATGGTTGTTCCAAATATTCCCATAAATCATGTTGCCTCTTGCTCCTCATTTAATGGCTTTTCACTTTTGAAAGAAGTCAAAGTTTTATTTTTTAATTGATGATACATGAACACATTTTTTTTAATTCCAAAAGAATAATCCTTAATGGTGAGAAATTCTAAGCTTTACCTCTAAGATCAGGTATAAGGCATGGATGTCCCCTGCCACCTCTCCTTTTCAACATTGTAATAGAAGTTCTAGCTAATGCAATAAGATAAGATAAGAAAACAAAGTGTATGTACATTGGGAAGGAAGACATTAAACTGCCTTTGTTCACAGATAACATGATTGTCTATTAGAAAATCTGAAAGAGAGACACCTGGCTGACTCATTTGGAGTGTAACTCTTGATCTCACTGTTGTGAGTTTGAGCCCTATGTTGGGTGTAGAGATTATTTAAATAAATAAATAACAACTTTAAAGAAAAAAGAAAAGAAAATCTGAAAGAATCAACAAAACAACTCCTGAAACAAATAAATGATTATAACAAGATTGTAGGATGCAAGATTAATGTACAAAAATCAATTACTTTCCTATATACCAGAAATGACCAAATGGAACTTGAAATTGGACCAAAATACCATTTATTTACATTGTCACCCCCCCCAAAAATGTAAATTCTTAGGTATAAATCTAATAAAATACATTCAAGACCTGTATAAGGAAAACCACAAAACTCTGATGAATAAAACCCAAGAGCTAAATAAATGGAGAAATATTCCATATCTCAATATTGTCAAGATATCAGTTCTTCTGAACTTGACCTACAGATTCAATGCAATCCCAACCACAATCCCAGCAGGTTAGGACCACCTGGCTGGCTCAGTCAGTAGAGCAAGTGACTCTTGATCTAGAAGTCATGAGTTTGAGCTCCATGTTGAGTGTAGAGTTTACTTAAAAATCCCAACAAGTTATTTTATGTATATCAACAAACTAATTCTAAAGGTTGTTATGAAGAAGCAAAGACTCAGAATAACCAACACAATATCAAAGGAGAAATTGGAAGACTGACTTTACCCAACTTCATGACTTACTATAAAACTACAGTATCAAGACAGTGTAGTATCAGTGGGAGAATAGATAAATAGATCAATGGAATAGAACAGAGAGCTAAAAATAGACCTACATAAATATAGTCAACTGATCTTTGACAAAGGAGCAAAAGCAATACAATAGAGCAAAGATAGTCTTTTCAACGAAGGGTGTTGGAACAACTGGACATCCATATGAAAAAAAAAAAAAAAAAAAAAAAGGAATCTAGACACAGACCTTCTACCCCTCACAAAATTAACTCAAAATAGATTGCAGACCTAAACATAAAACACAAAACTATAAAGCTCCTAGAAAATTATACTGATGAAAATCTAGATGACCTTGGGTATAGAGATGCCTTTTGATACAACACCAAAGACACAATCCATAAAAGAAAAGTTAATAAACTGGACTCATTAAAATTAAATTTTTCTGCTATGCAAAAGACACTGTTGAGAGTATGAGAAGACAAGACACAGATGGGGAGAAAATATTTGCAAAAGACACATCTGGTAAGGGACTGTTTTCTAAAATTTCTGAAGAACACTCAAACCCCACAATAAAAAACAAACAAACAGGAGTGCCTGGGTAGCTCAGATGGTTAAGAGTCTGACTCTTGATTTTGACTCAGGTCATTATCTCACAGTTCATGGGATTGAGCCCCGAGTCAGGCTCTGCACTGAAAGCATGGAACCTGCTTGGGATTCTCTTTATCTCCCTGTCTCTCTGCCCTTCCCCCATCTCTCTCTCCCTCCCTCCTCTCTCTCTCTTTCTCAAAATAAATAAATAAACTTAAAAAAAAAAAACTCAAAAAACATGGGACACCTGGATGGCTCAGTAGGTTAAGCATCCAACTTAGGCTCAGGTCATGATCTCATGGTTCGTGAGTTTGAGCCCCATGTCAGGCTCTTTGCTGACAGCTCAGAGCCTGGAGCCTGCTTTGGATTCTGTGTATCCCTCTCTCTCTGCCCCTCCACCACTCTCACTCTGTCTGTCTCTCTCTTTCAAAAATAAACATTAAAAAATACTCAAAAACAAAAACAAACAAACAAAAACAACGCAATTAAAAAAAGAGCCTAAGACCTTAAGAGACACCTTACCAAAGAAGATATACAGATGACAAATAATCATTTGAAAAGATGCTCCACATTATATGTCATCAGGGAAATGCAAATTAAAAAGCAATGAGATTAAACATCAACAACAACACAAAACAACACTGAGATACCACTACACATCTATTAGACAGGCCAAAATCTGGAATGCTGACAAAGATGTGGGGCAGTAGGAACTCTCATTCAACGCTGGTGGTAATGGAAAATGGTACTGCCACTTTGGAAGACTATTTGATGGTTTCTTACAAAACTAAACATACTCTTACCCTACAATCCAGCAATCGCACTCCTTGGTATTTACCCAAAGGAGTTGGAAATTTATGTCCATACAAAGGGCACCTGGGTGGCTCAGTTGGTTAAGCATCCAACTTTTGATTTTGGCTCAGGTCATGATCTATTTCACAGTCCATGTGTTTGAGCCCCTCATTGGGCTCTGCCGCAGTGTAGAGCCTGCTTGGGATTCTCTCTCTTTCCCTCTCTCTCTCTGCTCCTCCTACATTTGCATGTGTGCTCTCTCTCAAAATAAAAAAACTTAAAAAAAATTATGTCTATACAAAAACTCACATATAGATGTTTACAGCATCTTTATTCATAATTGCCAAAACTTGGAAGCAACCAAGATGTCCCTTAGTAGGTAAGTAGATAAACTGTGGTACATCCAGACAATGGACTAATATTCTGTTCTAAAAAGAAATAAGGTAGAACCTTATTTCTAAGTGAAAGAAGCCAATCTGTAAAGGCTACATACATTCCAACATTCTGAAAAAGGTAAAACCAAGGAAACAATAAAAAATCAGTGGTTGCCAGGGATTGGGGCCAGGGGGATAAATAAGCAGAGCATAGAAGATTTTTAGGGCAGTGAAAATACTCTGTATGATACTATAAAGATGGTCACATGTCATTTACATTTGTCCAAACTCACAGAACATACAACACCAAGAGTGAACCATAACTTAAAGCACAGGCATGATGCATCCATGTAGTTTCATTAATTGTAACAAATGTTCTTTTCTCCTGGGGGATGTTGATAAAAGAGAAGCTATGAATGTATGGGGGCAGGAGGTATATAAAAATCTCTGTACCTTCCCCTCAATTTTGCTGTAAACTTAAAACCTCTAAAAAATTAAGTTTTTTAAAATATAATTTATTGTCAAATTGGCTTACGTACAACACCCAGTGCTCATCCCAACAAGTGCCCTCCTCAGTGCCCATCACCCACTTTCCCCTCTCCCCCATCCCGCATCAACCCTCAGTTTGTTCTCTGTATTTAAGAGTCTCTTATGGTTTGCCTCCCTCCCTATCTGTTTGTATTTTTTTTTCTCCTTCCCTTCCCCCATGGTCTTCTGTAAATTTCAAAGAACAAACGTCAAAGTGAAAAAAACAAAACTGTGGTGACCAAGAACAAATCAGTGGCTGCCAGGGGTTAGGGTTAGAAGTAGGATGAGAATATAAAAGAATAGCACAGGGGAGTTTTTGAGGGGTGCTGGAACTGTTCCATATCTTAATTACAGTGGTGGTGACACAAATTTTATATGTGTTAAAATGTACAGTACTGTATACCAAAAGGAAAGAAGTATGGTAAAATCTTGGACTGCGAATAACTTGTTCCGCAAGTGTTCTGCAAGATGAGCAAACAGTTATAATAAATTGTAACTTGATAAAGGAGGGATGTCTTGCAATATGAGTAGTACGTGACGCCAAATGTCACATGATCACAACTGAGCCATTGGTTCTTCTCTCTCTCTGTCTCTCGATGTGGCGTTGTGGGTGTGGGTGATCCTCTCCCATGTTTGAATGCTTGGTCTCAGACCGCAGTGTTCAACAGAAATCAGTGAGTTTTCGGAACGTTGGAAGGTGCCCACAACTGGCACTGGTGTATTTTTTGTCACTTTAGGGCACCTATGGATAGTCCTTTGCTTTTACATACAAGAGTAAGCTTAGGAATGCTTTGCATCATTCTATGTCATTGGATAAGCTCCTTGTTAGAGTTGCACAAAAAGAAAAAAATTCCATTGAGCCAATAACCCTCCTCTCTCATCTCCCTAACACCAGCCACGAAAGTTTTCAAAGGTAAGTGTAGGTAAATTTTTGTTTTTCTTTATATTTTGTATTTTCTTTATTATTTTATATTATATTACAGTATTGTAATTATTTTTATATGAATATTTTGGGATTGTGGAACGAATCTTCTGAGTTTCCATTATTTTTTATGGGGAAATTTGCTTTGATATACAAGTGCTTTGGATTACAAGCATGTTTCCTGAACGAATTATGCTTGCAAACCAAGGTTTTACTGTAAGTAAATTTTATAGTATAATAATTTTTGAAAATTAGAGGAAAAAATTTAATATGAAGGAGTACAGGGTGAAATATAACTTCCTCCCACCCATGACCTCAACTGCCAAATTACCCTCTCCCAAGGCCATTATTTCTGTATCCTTTCACAGATTTATGATTATTACAAACACAACTGTATATGTCCATTTTGAAATACCTGCAAAAAGTAGAATACTATAAAGGCAGTTCTGCTTTTTTTCATTTAACAGTAAATCTTGAAGAATTTTTTTTATCTCAATATGTACAGAGTTGCCTATTCTTTTAAAAGATTGCATAGAATTCCACTGTATGGCTGTCTCCTTGTTTGTTTTGTTTTAACTAGACTCTATTTGATGGATATTTATGGTGTGTGTGTGTGTGTGTGTGTGTGTGTGTTTTAGATACAAAAATGGCCACAATTCTTCACTTCTCCCTACATCCATGCCCCTTGGCAAGGTAATTTGAGTTCTTTAAATTAAGAGGTATTATCTTTTTTAGAAAATTTATTTTGAGGAAGAGACAGAGAGAGAGAAAACTCAGGAGTGGGGGAAGGGCCAAGAGAGAGGGAGAGAGAGAGAAGCCCAAGCAGGCTCCACACTGTCCACACAGAGCCCAATGTGGGGTTGAACTCATGAAACATGAGCTAACCCAAGCTGAAATCAAGAATCAGACACTTGGGGTGCCTGGGTAGCTCAGTTGGTTAAGCGTCCAACTTCAGCTCAGGTCATGATCTCGCAGTTCTTGAGTTTGAGCCTCGCATCAGGCTCTGTGCTAACAGCTCGGAACCTGGAGCCTGCTTTGGATTCTGTGTCTCCCTCTCTCTCTGCCCCTCCCCTGCTCATGCTCTGTCTCTCTCTGTCTCAAAAAATAAATAAAAACATTAAAAATTTTTAAAAAAAGAATCAGATGCTTAACCAACTGAGCCACCCAGGTGCTGCAAGAGGTACCATCTTGACCCCACTTCTTGATTCTGGGCTGGACCTGTGGCTTGCTTTGGCCAGTTGACTGCAGCAGAAATGACACTGCGCTAGTTTTAAGACTAGGGCTCAAGAGGCCATATGCATTTGAACTTATTCTTTTGAAACACCACTCTCACCATGTACACAAACCTGGGCCAGCCTGTTAGGTGGTGAGAGATATATGCCCAGTCATCCTTCTCATCCCAGCAATGAGCGAGCCAATGCCTAGAAGCAGAGGTTACTGACCTGCAGCCGACTGCGGTCATTCAAAAGAATGCAGTGACGCAAAAGAACTATCCAGCTGATTCGCTGGCCTGAGAGCAAAAATTAACGTTTAAGCCACTGAGTTCAGAATGGTTTTCTACAAAGTGATAGGTAATTAATACATTTGTTGTTTCATGTTTTGTTATTACAAACAATGCTGCAATTAATGTTCTCTCACATATATCTTTGCATGCATGAATTGGTATTTCTGTAGGATATGTTACTAAGAGGAAATATTGCTGGATCAAAAGGTACGTACTATTTTGACAGGTATCGTCAATTGTGTTCCATGGAGATCGTACCATTTATACTCTCACCAACATTGTATTAGAGTGCCTACTTCCTTACACCTTTTCTAAAACCAAGAGTCAAAATGTTGGATCTTTGTCAGTCTCACATGTGAGAAATAATATGTCAATGGACTTTGCATTTCTTTTACAAGTGTCATTGACTATCTTCTCATATGATTTTAAAAGCTATTTAAATGGCCTTTGCTGTGAATTTTCTGTGCATTTCCTTTACATTATGTTGTGGTCTATTGATTTCTAGAAGCTTCATATATGTTGAGGAAACTAGCCCTTTTCTGTTTTTTATGATGTAAAATATCCTTCTCTGTTTGTTGTTTATATTTTGACTTGTTAATGGTATTTGGGCCACATAGAAAGTGTTAGCCCTCATGTAATTGCATTTTTCAATCTTTTCTGTCTTCTAGACTTTGTATCATGCTTAGAATGGTCTTTCCCATTAATTGACTTTCAACTGACAGGTGAAGAAGGGGTAGGGAGAGTGGTCCAGGAAAAAGAACACAAGAAAACAAAGTAGGAAATAATTAGGCACTATCAGGAATGGGAAGTAAACATAATGCATGCAAGGAAATACAGCAGCAGAAGGTGAAACTGGAAAAGTAAGTTGAATCACACCATCAGAAGATGTAAGCTAAGGGGTGCCTGTACAACTCATTTGGTTGGGCATCTGACTTGATTTTGGCTCAGGTCATGGTCTCACTGTGAGATTGAGCCCTGCGTCAGGCTCTGTGCTGGCAGTGCAGAGGCTGCTTGGGATTCTCTCTCTCCCCCTCTCCCTCTGACCCCCCCCCCCTCAAAATAGATGAATAAACTTTAAAAAAATAAGAAAGAAAATAAGTAATTAGAGTCCTGAGACGTCCACATGTCCATGGATAGAATACAGGCCATAAGAAGGGAATCTGCAATTTAAGTCAAGAAGACAATGGGATAAGACCCAAATTTGCAGCATCACAAATGAGGAACATACACTTGTTGAAAAGAAATAGATCTTTTTATAAATCAAGGAATAGTTCACCATATTTGTGTCCAGAAAGTCTATACCTGTTTTGGAAATCCATGATTGTAAGATAAAAGCAGAGTGAGTGACAGGAGTGATAGTAAATAAAGAAACAAGTGATGAGATTGTATCACCCCAATGAGAAACTATATTCCAGGACTCTCTACCAGACAGTTGCCAGTGGAATACACAGTATAGAATTTGGAGGAATATATCTCAGAAATTGGATTTTCTCTTTGACAAGTTCCAACATGCATTCTCTTGCTTGATTTCCACGGGTGAGACAATGACTTCTCAGGCCTCCTGAAAGATGTTCTTGACTCCCTTTTGATCAGCCTGATTTAGATGGCCTCTTTAAGTTGGAAAGAACAGAAACTTGACTCTGACTATATCAAGTAATGAAGGTTTATTGTAAGTATATAGGAGTCACGTAAGAGAGGTAAGATCTAAAAAAAAAAAAAAATCCAGCAAAAGTTCATGGATCTCCCCTCAGGATTTGTGTTAATAACAAAACTCAGTTACTCTTCACATTCCTATTTCTCCTTGAGTATACATGATCCTGCTGATGATGATACTAGCTGATTTCTTTGCCTTCTATACAAGTACATATCAATTTTTGTAAGGATTTTACATAGGCTCAAAAAGAAAGTGTTCTTTGTTGGGTGCAGGGCTCTATATATGTCCATTAGGTCAGGCTTTAAAACTGTGTTATCCAGGGGTACCTGGGTGGCTCAATCAGTTAAGCATCTGACTTTGGCTCAGGTCATGATTTCACAGTTTGCGAGCATGAGCCCTGTATCGGGTAAGCTCAAGCTTCACTTCGGGTGAGCCCCACTTCTCTCTCTCTCTCCCTCTGTCTCTGCCCCATGCTCACTTGTGCCCAATCTTCCTCTCAAAAAAAAAAATTGTATTATCCAAATATTCTATACTGTTACTAATGTAAAAATCTAGCACTGCTATTATAAAATTACCATTTTCTTAAGTCAATCCATTTTTGTTTATATATTTTGAGGCTAGATTATAGATGCATACATGTTCAGAATTGTTGTTTTTCTAAAAATTTGTACCTTATTGTTATGTATCTTCACCCTAATAATTTTTTTTTACCTTGAATCCTATTTTGTCAGTTATCAATATAGCTACACCAGCTCTTTTATCTGGTATTGTCCTTTACATTCAACTTTTCTGTAGACTAATATTTTAGTTGGGCTTATTATGATCATATCAGTGGATTTTGCTTTTTTTCCCATAAAGCAATCTGTTTTATAACTGGCAAGCTAATCCAATTATAGTTAATATGAATTACTGATACATTTAGATTTATTTCTACCATGTTAACTGTCTTTCTATTTCACTGATTTTTTTCCCTCCATACCAATTTAATGTTCTTCCTCTCTACAGTTTTAGAATTTATATTTTTTATTTCTACTTTTTGAGTGGTTCTCTAAAATTTTTAATGTGTCACAAGTTCAGGTTCTCCAGAAAGTGCTGAGATGGAATTAGATGTGCAACAGGATGTGGAGGAAGTAGCACTGTGAAAGAGAAAAGGAAGAAGCAAGAAGCAGAACCAGGCAACAGCAGTGGATGGGGTGGCTCAGATCATAAAGCAGGTTTGACAAAGTCTCTACCAGTCCAATATGGATCTGGAATCCCCGCAGCAGGGAGAAAAATGCTCAGAGGCTGCTCTGAGAGTAGCATTACTCTGGCTTGACAGCTGAGGTAGATCCTCAGGGAGCTAGGAAGAAGGCTGTCAGGTATCCTAGCATTGGGCAGCAAGTCTTTTCTAGAAGGAAGCATTAGCTTGTACATTTCCATGTCTGCCATGGCATGCATATTTGCCTTCCTCAATATCTCTATCCCTTTCCTAAATAATGTTAGGATTTTAGCATTCTACAGCAGTCATTTCTGCCCACCTTTTATGTACGTGTCCAGTAATGACCCCTTATTACACCCTTCAAGTGAATCGTTATTATTATTTTATGTCATCAATGCTTTTTAGATTTTTCTATACATTTAATAATTTCTTTGTCCATCACTTTTTCTTCTTGCACCTTAATTCTTCATTCTGTTTTCAATTTTATTCTTTCTGAAGTACATCTAAGTCTTTCAGTGAGAGTGTGTGAGCATCACCAGTCTTGGTTCTGAAAATGTTTTTATTTTGCCCTAGCTCCTGAATGATAGTTTAGCCAGGTATAAAAAATTTTACCAGGATTCTGAAATTTCACTGCATGATCTGCAGGTTTCTGTCATTACTGTTGAGGAATCTGTTAATAATCCTTTGTGGATTTCTCTGGGTGCTTTTAATACTTCTCGTTAGTATCCAAAGTTCTGCATTTTTACCGTAATGTGTCTAGTTGTGGCGTTAATTTCATTCTGCCTGGAACTCATGTGATTTAAGAATCTATGATTCATGTTTCTCATCAACTCTGGAAAATTATCAGTCATTGCCCCCTTAAATATTGACTCTCCCTCATTCTTTTATTTATTTCTCTTCCTAGAACTTCTGTTCACTATCTACTGAAACTTTTTAGTCTATCCTCCTTGTCTCTTAACATCTTTTTAATATTTTATATCTCTTTCACACTTGGCAATGAGTTCTGGATAATTTTTTTAGCTCTAGCTTTCAATGTACTTATTCTTTTGTATAAATTTGTTGTTTAGGTTTTAATTTCAGTGCCTATATTTTCCATTTTGTATGACTACTATATATTTGTCATATCTTTTTCTTTTCTTGCATTTTTATTACTTTGTCTCTAATCATTTTAAGCACACATTTTTAAGAATTTCTAATAGTTATATTTTCCGAAATTCTTAGTCATGTCCTCTGACACACGTTCATGATGGATTGTTTCCTTGTGAGTTTCTAATTTTGAGTCCATATTCAACAGAACTCCATCTGTGGAAATCCTGTAAAGCTTAGGATTTGGGTGTGTTCTTCCAGTGGGATTTTGTGTTTGCTTTTGCCAGTCTCCCCAGAGGTATCATCAGCCTTGGGCCACTTGAGCATTAATGTCTTAACTTGAGGATTCCTGGACCACCCAGATAGTATAAATTAGAACCAAATTCAGGCAAGGTACAGGCTGTAACTACAAATTCTCAAGGGGCACTTTGTCCCATCCAGACCCAAGCCAAAGTAGACAAGTGTCTTTACTGGCTCCTTCTGATGATGAGTGGACATTTCTTAGTCCATTATTATACTAAACAATGTAGCCTGTAAATGATCCCAGCTTTGAACAACAGCCCCAGTTGCAAGCCCTCTGTGTGACGCAGCCCCCAGGCTTTGTCTCCTAGGAGGTTCAGACCCAACCTGTAGCCATTTCCAGGTCTGGCAACAGGCTATTCTCCTCTCAGGGCTGCCATGGTTCTTGATCACATACTTACCAGTCTAGTTTCCAGTTTGCTCTTCAGTTTTGGCTCTGTGGGTTTCTCTCACTTTTTTATACACTCAGTTATGTGTTTAAAAGGGTGTCTGTTATATCCTATCCAAGATTCTTAGGTATTTTGTAGCAAACTATTCCCAAATCACATTAGTTCACCATATTGACAAATTAAAATCTAATCTTCTTCACTGTTTTGCTTATTTGAATACTTTATAACCTCCATTTCAATAATTTTATTGCCTCTCTGGGCAATATGTCAGCCTCAGCTCCTCCTGTTAAATAGCTTGCTTCTCTACCATTCTTAATTCAAACCCCAGGAATTGGTACTTGATTGAACCAACTCACCCTGTGTAGGCAGAGCTCTTCACTCAAGACTCACACAGACCATGAGCAGCCTATGAATTGGTTGCTCTTGAGCCAGGTCCAGTCAGACACCACTGAAGGAGGAGTGGGGTCTCATGGTATAAAATATTGTGGCCTGCTGCTGCCCCAAGGCAAATAATTTCCTTAAAAGGGCCCATGGAAATAGCAAGCACTGCCACAGACATTTCTAACACACCTCCTTCCAGTCCATCCAGAACAAGATACCATCATCACTGGATAGCATTTTACCCATGAACAAATGAATAAATGGACAAATAGCTAGTTGCAGAGCTCATAGCCAGTTGTGATGGTTAATATAGGTTCAATTTGCAAAGCAGTCTCTAATGGGCTGCTGGTCAACATTTTTGTCAGCATTTTAGAAATAGAGATCAAAGTCAGTTTATAAATTTGATGCATGACACAAAGTTGAAAGAGACAGATAACACATTCCAGAAATGAGGTTCAAATGGTTTCAGCTGATTAGAATAAACAAGATTAAATTTAATAAGGATTAGGTAAAGCCCTGCAGTTAGGTCCAAAATACCAATTGTGAAGCACAGGATTGCTCTGTCCTGGCTTGGCAGCAATCCATGGACAAAAGACCTGGGGGGTTTAGTAACTGTAATTTTAACCTGACCCCAGCTGGCCCTGCTCAGCTCCTACCCACATCCTCCTGGCTTTGACGAGACATGTTGGGGCCCACAGAAAAAGAACTCCCCAGTGGTCTCCCAGCACCCATGGGCTCCATCCTGAATTACTCTGACCTCTGCCAATTCTCTTCTATACCCTAACCTAACCCCACCCATTTTATGCACAATTTGGTTGCCTGGACCATCCCTTCATAGCTCTGCTCCAGTCATTTTGCTTGTAGGCTTTTGGGTCTCTGAAAAGCATTTCATAATAGGAACTTTGCAAGGAAGAGAAGGAAACATTTTCTCCTGGAGAAGAGACTATGGAAGTAAAATGGGCATCTCCAAATGAAAGAGTGAACACCCATGCCCTGTGTAGCTCCAGGCAGCATAGAACTGGAACAGAGAGTCGCAAGGATCAGATGTCTGTCCAATATAAGGCATTAGTGTTTTAGTTCATATGTAATAGCATTTATTATAAGCAAGGTGAGAGTTGCTTTAGGCCATCCCAAGGAAGGACTTTCCAACAAATACAAATAATTCTGGCTGGCTGGGGGGATCCCTGACCTCTTATCTGGAATACAACAGAATTGATTCCTGCACTGGGGAAGGGCACTAGACTCTGACCTGTAAAGTCCTTTCTGATGGCAAAATTCTGGTTCTATAGTACTATTTTCAAGCAAGGCCAATTATCTCAGAAAAGCACTGACATGACCTAATCCTTTTGAATGCAGAAAAGGTGACAGACCACAACTTGTCATACCAAAGCCAACTGAATAACCTACAAAAACACCTGCAAAGCCTTCTCTACCTACTCACTTCTCTTCTGGCCCTTTAAGTTAGCCCAACCCATCCACAGGCTGCACCTGCAGAAGATAAAGGCCAGCTGAAAATAGCCATGGGTGTTCATAGTCATTTCCCAGAACCTCCATTCTCTGATTTGGCTCAGATTCATCTCACCCTCCTTCAATCTCTTGGCTCTGACTTCACCTCAGTTATTCGAACCTTGGCTTACCTACCCCCAAAGACCAGTGAGGTCTTCAAACTTTAGCAAGCATCAGAATCACCAAGAGGACTTGCTAAAATGGGTTGCTGGTCTCCATTGCCAGAATTTCCAATTAAATAGGTCTAAGTGGGGTCCAAGGGTTTGCATTTCTGTCAAGTTCCCAGGGGACAGTGATGCTGCTGGCCCAGGGACCACACTCTGAGAACCACTGCTCTAGGCTGTGGTACAGTTATCCCCTCTGCAAGAACCCCAGTTTAACTCAGCTGCATGAAATCCTGTCTTCTAAGCTCCTGCAGCCCCAGCCATCCCTCCAGTACCAGTCTCTGGATGCTACACTTGAGGGATGCTGAAAATTCCCCAACACTGCATTCCTGAAACCCAGGCTTTCTTGATCTGTTATAACACAAATACCTCAGAAGGTGTTTTGCCACGGTTTTTTAGAGATAATTAATTAATAAATCACGTGAAATGGTGTTCTTTACTTGAAAGTGAGCATGTTAAGAAAAAAAAAACTAATTCCCCCAAATCTTCCTAAATTGGGAGACATCCAGCTGGTGGCCTTACACTGGCATACATGAGCAAACAGCTGAAGGCAAACAGTAGGGGCCAAATATTAATAGCTAACTCTAACATAACTCTTGTGTCAGCTGCGTCATAAGCATTTTGCATAGATTTGTTATTTCGTTCTTTATAACAAACCTGTAAGGAAGATCTTATTATTATCTTCGTTTCATTGATGAGAAAACCAGAGCATAGAAAGGTCAGGTAACTTACTTTAGGTCACACAGCTAGAATGTGACAGCCAGGTATCAACCTCTGGGGTTGGGGCTCCAGAGTCTGTACTCCCTCTTACACTGCATGACCTAGGGTGACTGTTATGACTGAATCAGTGTGCTGGGTTCAACTCCCCTTTTTTGGCCGAAACTTTTACCCCAACTTAGGTGCCAATTTTCAGGTCTTCCACTTCCTACTCACCACCCCCATTCGCCTTGAGACTTGTTCCCTTGCCTAAGAACATAATTTCAGACTTCACAAGCACAGAGATTTGGAGGAGTCAGTGGGAAGGGCCTAAGACCATTCTAGGCATACCCAGCTAGCCAGGAACGTATACCTGGCTTTAAATGGAGTCTATTTGAGATGGAAAAGCTGGGGGCACAGGATTTTCAAGGACTGTCTCCCAGATGGTAGGCCTTTCTGGATGTCAAGGCAGATCCAGGACACTTTGAGGTTTTGAAGATATCTCCAAAAGAGGAGCTTACTATAAATGTTGACATTAAGCAAGCAGACACATTTAACCCCCCCCAAATATACAGTTCAATGTAATGTGAAAATCACAAGATGATCAATTACAGGATTTATTGAAACTCCTGTGAACTCAGTGTGCCCCAGCTAAGCGGTGGGGTTAGCAGTCTGCCATCTAAGGGCTGTGTGAGGAGTCTTCTTCCAGGCCTGTCTGGTGGCTCAGTGCTTATGAATGAAATCTTGCCTGCAGAGAACATCCATCAATGCTGGGGCCCTAGTTCTGGCTCAAATGGCCAGAACCTCTGTTGGAGGTCCCAGCTCCCTGGAGATGCTGGGCGAGGCTCTGGCCCCAGAAGGGCTTCATCTCTGGTTTTTCCCACAGCTCAGAGCAGCCTGCTCCAGCACGTTCTCCAGACCTTCTCCCTTCTAATCCCCACTGAACTTCTACCAGCCCCATTCACCACTGCTCTAAAACTGAAAAGTCATGATGTTCTGACTCAATGACCAATATTTTAACTGGCATCTAATGGTTCTTTTGTTCCTAAAGATCCCTTGCCACATATCCAGGAACACATCTCTAAATCTCTACATTATTTCCACTTCTGGTTGTGAAACTTAACCAAATAAACAGGGTCCTTGACCTGACTCTTTGTTACTAACAAAAGGGGAACTATTTTGTTTGAATTTGCATCTAGCCTTTCAAAGGGGCTATGCTTCCACGCAGACCCTGTTCTTACCTAGGACCTGCTTACAACAAAACTGTGGTAGCAACATTTGGTTGCTTGGGCTCCGTTTGACTGCTGACCAACAGCTAAACTTTTGCAGGAGTGGGTGCATCTCAGCGTACTGATAGGGTTAGAAGATTAAAATACAGGACGCCCAGTTAAATTTGAATTTCACATAAACAATGAATACATTTTTAGTGTAAGTCTATCCCATGCAATATTGAAGACATACTTATACTTTAAAAGTACTGGTTGGCGGTACCCAGGCTCAATTAAGCATCCAACTCTTGACTTCAGCTCAGGTCATGATCTTACAATCATGTGTGGAGCCTACTTGGGATTCTCTCTCTCTCCCTCTCTCTCTGCCCTTCCCCTGCTCTCTCTCAAAATAAATAAACTTTTTTAAAAAAAAAATAGGGGCGCCTGGGTGGCTCAGTCGGTTAAGCGTCCGACTTCAGCTCAGGTCACGATCTCGCGGTCCATGAGTTCGAGCCCCACGTCGGGCTCTGGGCTGATGGCTTGGAGCCTGGAGCCTGCTTCCAATTCTGTGTCTCCCTATCTCTCTGCCCCTCCCCTGTTCATGCTCTGTCCCTCTGTCTCAAAAATAAAAATAAACATTAAAAAAAATTTTTTTAAAAAAAGAAAGAAAAAAATTAAAAAATAAAGAAATAAAAGCACTGGTTGTTTACCTGAAATTCAAATTTTATTGAGTGTTTATTTTTATTTACTAAGTTTGGCAACACTAACAAGGTATCAAATAGTCCAGTTAAATAAAAGTTCTATGAAAATACTAAAATATTACCCAGAAGTACAAGCACCCAGCCAGCCTAGCAAAGCTCATGTGCCTGCGCCTTGGTTAGCAGAAGGAAGGCATCTGATTGACCATCACATGGATCCAGTGGAGGAGAGTTAATTTTCCAAAAGGACATTGTAGCACTACTCAAATTTTTAAAAAGAAAAAGATAAAATGAAAAGTACTGCTAAGTGACAAGTCAACAAGGTCTACCAGTTACCAAATATCCTAACGATGGTGTGGGGTGGGTGAGAAGAAAGATTTTAGGATGAGGAAAGTGAGATTAATAAAGGTAAATCTCTCTTGCATAATAATTTCCCCAAAGTCACCTTCCTAAGAAGCAAAGGGAGATTTCGGAAGATGTAGGTCTTTTTCCCTGCTCCGGAACTGATCACTGCGCGATTTGAGGCAAGCCCTTTACGGCAACTTCCCCTCCATCCTCAGAGCCTCAATTTCATCCTAGAAAACTCAAAACTCAAATTTCTCTTGGATACAGAAATCATCGTAAGAAGGTCCTCAGAAGAAAATGCAGGATATAGTCAACAAAGTCTTCTGTTATTAAAATAAGCAGTGAAGGGGCACCTGGGTGGCTTAGTCGGTTAAGGGTCCAACTTCAGGTTGTATCTTGGTCATGATCTTGGTCAAACTCAGGTCATGATCTTGGTTAGTGAGTTCAATCCCCACATGGGGCTCTGTGCTTACAGCGCAGGGCCTGGAGCCTGGAGCCTGTTTTGAATTCTGTGTCTCCCTCTCTCAGCCCTTCCCTCACTCACTTGCTCTTTCTCTACTATTTATTTAAGAAATAAATATTGAAAAATAAATAAATAAACAGTGACAGTGAGGTAACTCTGTCCCACAGATGAAAAGGGTAGAAAATTGCCTCATTAGAAAATATTTTTCAATAAAAAAGAATCAGAAACATTCACAAAAGGATTTAAGTCAAGTGATGCAATAATTTTAATGCAACAATAGCCATATTTTTGAAAGCCAGTGCTGATTACCAGGTGTATTAAAAATGGCCTTGGGAAAATCTCTGTGCAAATATTTCTCTTTTAGTTTAATTTCAAAGACTACTTAAAAGGAAAAAGGGAGGATGTCTGAAGTACTAAAGTAGCAATCATTTGCACCTGGACAGCCTATGTTTCATCCCAGAACCAGAAGCATTTTGTGCCCAGATGAGAGAGCCCATGTGTGTACAGGGAGCTGTGGGGGGCAGGAAGGGCATGGTAGAGAGAAAAGGTACCTCTGCCAAGGTCACAGGGAAACACAGGTGGATTTGAGAGCGCCGCTCCCACCTGATTCCAATCACGCAGCCTCTCTGCTCTGAAGGGAACATGGGTCATGCTATGGGAGGTCCCTCATGGCTTCAAGATCAGAGCCTCTGTAGCTAAAGAGAAGCTAATGAGGCTATGGCTGAGTTTCCTGAGCCCCTGCTGTATCTGCATAGCACCATTAGTCATCACTGGGCAGAAAGAGGGTAGATAAGACCCAGGTCTTCCAACAAGCATGAGACGAACTCACAAGACTCTGCAAAGAGATGGCATCCTTCAGCAACGGTGTGAAGGAGTATATAGACCTTCCCCTGGGTCTCCAACGGTAAGAGGGATTTAGATAAAAACACAGAGCATTTCACAATACGTCAGGACACCCATATGCCATCCAATTGTTTCTCAATCTGAGAACTACAGAATTCCCGACTTTCCCCCATGAAAAGCAATGTAAGCTTAAGGCTGGCTTCCAAGTGGTTTGCTAAAAACCAGACACTGGTAGTCTCCTCCAAGAGGTTCAGAGAGATTCTGGTTAGTATGTTCCCATTGTGTTTGTGTTTTGCTGGTTACTCGCCCCACCCAGCACTTTTTCCAACCCCTCTTTTCTTCTTTTCCTTCCCGCAAAAGAAAAACTTATGATTAGACCTCAAGATGAGAGCAGAGAAGCTCCTGGATTCTCATGCATTTCACTGAACTCTTGGGGCCATAGTGGCTCATGTTACAGCTGAGTCTGAGCCTGTGCAGAGAGGAGGGTCCAGCTGACCAGGACCGGACCCCAGGTGGGCACATCTACCCCTGACCTTTTAAAGGCTTACTAAACAAAGGATTAGACAAAGGTCAGCTCGTGGCCATCACTAATGGGACCTGCCATCACTCACTACCAACATGACAGCCACTGGGCAGCCTGGGTTTTCTAGGATAGTTCCAGTTTAAAATGTCATGTTGACCCCACAAACCATTGAAACAGTCTGGAAATAATAACATTTCAGTGCCCAGACTACAGTTTCAAAAGTGTCTCCTCACACTTGGGATTGGCACATAAGTGTTTATCAGCCCAAATATCCTGGCTGGGTTTCAGAAACTACGATCATTGTAGCTAGAGGCTGATTGGAAAGGAAGGGTGTTTGGTCTTCACAATGTCCCCCTCTCCCTTTCCAGCTGCTTGCTGCTGCTTGCTGTCCACCCCGCTCCACCCTCTGCCTCCCCTTTGATGAACACAGCCCCAGGTAGGACCTGGTGAGTGCACACAGAAGCTAAATGGCTGAAGAGGATGTCAGGCTATCTGCATTCTCCCCTAACAAGGAATTGGGGAGTTTAAGCAAAGCGTAAGAGAATATGGGGAAGAGGAGAGTGAAGGGGGGGTCTCTGCAGAACCCCTTGAAACTGCGTGGCCACTATCTGCTCTGCCTGTTTGCCACACTAAGCCTCCAGCCTCTGCATGGGGTGGAGGAAATTGCAGCTACCACAGTCGAGGGAGAGAGTAGGGATCAAGTAGGTATGGGCATTTTCAAGAAGTGGCCGAAGCCGAACACTCTGTCCAGTGGCTGCGTGCCACCCAGATGACCTGGCCCAAAGACAACTAGGCACTGGCCACAAGTCTAAAGGTGAATCCTTTATGTGCTTTGCACTTCTGTACAGGAACGATATGAACCCTGCCCTCCAGAAAACTGCTCAGTGGCTGATATCAAAGGAAGTACTCAGACCACTGGGGCACCAAGCTACCAATTGGTAATGGTCACCATGTCACAGGAGTCTCAGCTTCTGGAGCCTTGGGTCACAGTTCAGCCCGAGACTGTGGAAGCAGAGGTCTCCTATGACCCATCTATAGAACATGATTCCTGAACCCTGCCCAGACCATGGTCTCCCCCAGCCAGGTGAGTCTTACAAGACCCTGCCAATCTAAAGGCATATCCCAGGCTGCCCAGTGTTGGCGGTCTAGGTCATGGGTAGCCCACCTCCCTTGTGCCCATTTCTCCTACTCTGCTTGCTCCCTGATGACAGGTATCTTGCTTCTACACCCCCAACACCCAGCTAGGGCCCAACTGGTGCCTTTCTATTCTCATGTTTTACTTTCATTCTTCCAGCTTTCTTGTTTCTTGCCTATTGCCATGCTCCTTCCATGGAAAGATCTAGTTGTCATGACCCGCACTTCTTGCAAGCCCTAGGACACATTGTCCCTATGTACAGTCCCCACAGGGAGGTAGGTGTGTGGGGTGAGGCAGGAGACAAACCAAGAAAAATATCTCCCCTCTTTGTGCTTCTTTCCACAGAGTAAATCCAACCTTTTCCGATCCATACCCTGGTACAAGAGAATGCACGACAGTCTTTTTAAAAAATCACCACCGAAAGCTGTCTGAGCCTCAATTTTTTCCTCTGGCTTCTCCTCCTATGGCTAGATTTTTCCACAATTAGAGATTAATTTGTATGGCTTTTTTTTCTGCTAAAATACTACTAAGCAGGGAGAAGGGAACAGCAGTTCTTTGTGTTTCAGGACAAACATACTTCTTCTGAGAACACACTTTGATGGAAAGAGAAAGAATTGAAGAGAAACAATGGAAGAATAAGGGAGCTGGGAGTGTTCAGAGAAGCCTCAAAGAAGAAGAAACAAGGGGCACCTGGGTGGCTCAGGTGGTTAAGCGTCCAACTTCAGCTCAGGTCATGATCTTGTGGTTCATGGGTTCAGGCCCCGCATCGGGCTCTGTGCTGACAGCTCAGAATCTGGATCCTGCTTTGGATTCTGTGTCTCCCTCTCTCTCTCTGTTCCCCCCCCCCCCTTGCACTCTGTCTGGCTGTCTCTCTCTCAAAAATAAATAAAGAATAAAAAAATTTTAAAAATTAAAGAAAAAAAGAAGAAGAAGAAGAAACAAGTGCAGAAGAGAAGGATGGCTGGTGGCCCAAGCCACACTTCCCCTGTCCCAGAGTTTTGCCCAGGCCAAATGAATCTGAGCCAGGTCTCAAATTAGCAGGAGGAGAAAGGGGAGGGATATACTGGAGCAAGTCCAGGCATTGAATTCAAAGGCCTCCTTTAGTCCACAGACCGTGTAGGCATCAAGCATGCAAAGACCCAGCCCCTGCCCTCAAGATGCTCCCAGTCTAGTTGGGAGAAACACAAGGAGTTCAGTGTTCATGACACAGCACTTCACACAGCAGAGGGGTTTGGTGAACTGGTGCTGATGCAGCCTGGGGGAGGGGGAGGGTCGGTCACTACGGGCTGATTAAGAGACAAGTAAAGAGTCTTGAAGGAGAGGGAAAGGAATACCCGACAAAGGGAACAGCCTATGCAAAGGTTCATGAAAAAGCAAAGTTCTCTGTACTTAAAATATAGGGTCCTTAAGGGAATGTGCCCGGAGAGGAGACTGGAAAGGTGCTGGGCAATCAGAGCACTGAAGGTCATGCCGAGACAGTTAAGCTTTATTAGGAAAGCAACGAGGAGCTACTGATGGATTTGAAGCAGGGGACTACATGGCAGTGTGCATCTGGATCATTTGCTCTGAAGGTTCAATGGTGATGGAGCAGCAGGAATGAGACTGGAGACGGGAGGCCAGTTAGGAGGTGATAGTAATAAGAGAGATGAAGGACTGACTGAAAGCAGGGGCAGAGGACACAGGGAAAGACTGGGGAGCCGCATCCATGAGACCTGAGGACCAGGGTACTGGCTGAGCGAATGTAAGAAGATGAAGACAATGTCTGGATTTCCAGGAAGGCCACTGGTGTATGGTTAACTATCTACTGATAAAGAGAATGCAGGGGGAGCCATGCAGGGTTTAGGTTTCAAAGTCTGGAGGTAAGTAAAATTTCATTTGGTCAACATTCTATCTGAAAATCCCTTAGATTACCCAAAAAGTCCAGCTACTTTGGTTGAATTAGAGGAAGTTTCAGGGCCTTGTTATACACGATCTTTAAACCCCAGAACAGCCTGATGAGAATTGTTTTTTAAGTGCAACACTTGGCCTGCGACTTCCTGCTGGCCCCATCACACAATAACCCAATATCCAGCCCCTGTCCACACAAGTGTCCCGTGGTGACCTCCCCCAAGCCGGCACACCCAGCTCCCTCCAGCACCAAGCAGCCGGGGGGCCACAGGCAGTGGCCTGGGCTGAAGTGGGGAGGGTGCAATAGTGATGAACATACTGAGGAGCCCCCCACCGCCCTCCCTGCCCTCTAACCTCCACACCCCCTTTCCACGTAATAAACAACAGCCTTGGCGTCCAGCCAGAACACACGCATACACACAACCAGAATCTCGCTCAGCATGGAGATCTGCTCATCGCGTGAGAAACACAAGGAACCAGTCCCCCTGCGGGAGCAGAAGAGCCCTGCCCTCCATCTTCTCTTCACCCCAGAGGTTCTGATTTAACCCCCTGCAGCGCAGCCTGGGCTACTGGATTACTCAAAGCTCCTGGGTGATCCCAAGGTGGAGACAAGGTCTTGAATCTCTGGTTTCAATTGTTCTCTTTCCTTCCCAAAGCATCATTTGAATTCTTATGAGTTAAAGGGCAACGCGGGAGTTCAGAGTTGGGCCCTCGGTGACTGTCGGAGGTTCAGAGACATCCCCTGCCCTCTGCTAATGATCCCTCCGGATCTTATAAATGTTTATCCAGGCAGCGCTGGGTCCAACAGTGGCTCCTGATTGCTGGGTACACTTGCTGGGATGGGGAAGAGGCTCTTCCAGACAGAGTTCCAGACAGCTTGGCTCTGAAACACAAACAAACAGAAAATAGTCACTCTGCCTCCCAACCTGTTCAGCACTGGGGAGGTGGTGCGGTGGGGATCAGGGGAAGATTTCAAACAAGGGCAACATTTACTAGGCTCTTCCAACCTGGGCTAGAATAGTTATTACCGCAAATAGCCGTTTTGCCTGCTACGAGTCTGTAATTTCAACCTCTGAAGTAACATGTTCTCAGGGCTTCTGGTATCTCATTTTGTTGATGTAATGAGGAAAATCCAGGGACAGGGCTGAAGGCAACTTCTCACCCCCCAGCTGTCGGTGCCCTAGTGATTACCAAACCCAAGCTCCAAGATTTTGTAAGGAAGATGCTTCAGAGCCCAAGTTAGGGCCTAATTATTCTTTTTCTTAACACACTTAGAATCTGCACACCCTCCCCTTCAAGTGCTCATTGTTTCTCTGGGCATCTTCCTTAGAGCATCTTTGAAATTCAAACCCAGTGAATCCTGACCCCTCAGAGGCAATGGAAACGGAGTCAGTGAATCCATGAGTCCAGAGGATGGCCTTCTAGCTCAGCAAACAGAGCAGAAGTGCCACACTTGTCCAGAGCGGGTGCCAGGGACCCCATCGGCTGCTCCATTCTGCCCTGACCCCTCAGATATTGGTAGGGCCTCGCCATGAGGGCCCTGTGGGAAAGTCGAGGCATATACACCAGGCTTAGCCTTTTGCGGGAAAGGAAGATATATACCAGTTCTACCTGGTTGTGCATTCAAATCCAATCAATCAGTGTTCATCAAGCCCGGGGTGGAGGAAGCCTGACATGCCAAATGAAAGCCCAAACCCTGAGGGGAAACACCGACTTGGCCCTGACTTCCCAGAGCCACAGCTTTTCCCATTATGCTGCTAGCTCTTTTGTGCAAGCCTGGCCCAGCCAGCCCACCAGTGACCCAGGGCAGGAACTTCTGTCAGGAGTAGGTCAGCCCCAGGCACACAGCCACCTGGCCTCTGTGTTCCTTCACTGTGTTACTTGGGTTACCTCCATCCTACTGACAGCCGGTAACATGGAGATGAGCATTTTCTAACTCAAGGGTTCTCATCCTTATAGTTTGGATTCCCTAGATCCCCAACGGCTCCAGCGGGTGACTGTGAAACTCTCAAAAGCAATATGAATTCATTTTCATTTAAAAAAATTAATGTAAAAACATAGAATATTTTTTTGTGGGAATCAAGAGAAAGGGAAAATGTCACAAACCTGACAAATGCATATAATTCATTCATTCAGCAAACACCCACCAAGTGCCAAATGCTGTCCTACGTCTGGGAGCTGCAAACAAGAATCAAGCAGGGCACCAGCCTCGGCAAGGTCTTGGTTGGTCTAAGAGGCAGAGGATTGTCACAGTGTGTGACAATAGTGTGTAAACAACAGTGCTTGTGAACGGCTGTAACAGAGGCGCTATGGCAGCCCGCGTGGACAAGCTATGGGAAGATTGGTAGGGATTCACCAGGACCTAAGAACAAAACGTATAGGGAACAAGGGTGCGTGCAAACTCCAGAGCTACGCGCAAAGGCAGCACCTTCAAGAGTGAACTCCCACAGGCTGGCACCTCAGCCAGCACGTCCAGCTGGGCGTGACTTGTGCTGTGCCTAGTACAGAAGGTGACCCCTTTCCTGGCATTATCCTATCCTATTGAAATTTCTTCTTCACTGCACCCTCCATTTGTGTGCACATGTCTGATAAGCGCCCATGCAGGTTACGTGGCCTTGAAAGTCACATACGTCATCCTATGCAGAACGCTAAAAATAACTTACCCCGTCGGCCACCTGCCGTCTCACCTGCCCAGACAGAAGTTAGCCAGGTGGGCCTTGTCAGAAAGCAGGAGCTGGCAGAGGAGGACTCTGGCAGCTTTGCAGTTTGAATAACTATCCACTGGCTTCCAAGCATATCAGGAGGCAGGAGAGTTTTGCCATATAAAGACATTGGCCTCGGGGGCCTTGGGGGCTTCTTCAGTCAAGCATCTGACTCTTGATTTCGGCTCAGGCCGTGATCTCACAGTTCTGCGCTGACAGCATGGAGCCTGCTTGGGATTCTCTCTGTCTCCTTTCTCTGTCCCCCTCCTGCTCATGCACGTGCAAGCACACATACACTCTCTCTCTCTCTCGCTCGCTCGCTTTCAAAATAAATAAATAAATACATTAAAAAAAAGACACTGGCCTCAGAGAACCCTCAAAAAGGGAGGAAAGCAAGTGCTTATGGAGTATCCACTCTCATTCAGACCATGTGTCAGTTGCTTCATGCATGTTACTGTTAACTCCATTTAAAGAGGAAACAGAGGGGGCGCCTGGGTGGCTCAGTCAGTTCAGAGTCCGACTTCAACTCAGGTCATGATCTCCCAGTTTGTGAGTTGGAGCCCCGCATCGGGCTCTGTGCTGACAGCTCAGAGCCTGGAGCCTGCTTCGGATTCTGTGTCTCCTCCTCTCTCTGCCCCTCCCCTGCTCATACTCTGTCTCTCTCTCTGTCTCTCAATAATAAATAAACGTTAAAAAAATTTTTTTAAATAAAATAATAAAGAGGAAACTGAGGCTCACAATGCCACAGGTGAAAGGAATGAAGTCAAGCTCCACACTAAGCCGCCATCAACCCCATGCCCACACCTGCCTGCGCCTTCCTGGAGACAGCCAACCCTCCTGCAGCCAAACCAAGGGCTCAAGCAGCCTCCCCCACCCCCACCCCCTTGGCTGCCGGTGTGGAAGGGCCTCCTTCCCCACGCTGTGATCTTTCCCTTCCGCACAACTGCTCCAGCAGGGAGTTGTCAGCACCAGTACAGGCAGGCCAGTTTCAGAGCAGGTGTTTGCAAACTTCCTGAACACTCTTCCTTTAATGAAAATAATATATGGATCCTTGAACAGGCAACACATTTCTATATTGTTTTGCTACAGAGGTTCTCATTTAAGACAAAAAAAATCAGGGTTGGAAATTACATCCTTACAAGTTTAAAAAGTAAAAATAATAAATTCTTGACACCTCATTCCACACACAAATATCTCATGTAACTCTAGAGTTTTGGGTCCCTTAATGATAGGGACATGACATCACGACACTCTGGCCTTGTCCCCACTTCAGAACCTCCAACTGTCCATTGGTCAGTTGAGTAGGCCCCCTCTCTGTGCCCTCAGCCCTTGGCCTGAATCCCTCGGCCCAGGGTTCAACAAAGCGCCTAATTTCCTTTCTCTAACAGAAGGCTCTTCAGACTGGTTCTCCAGACTGCCGCCCCATTTCTCCCAAACCTTCAATCCCAGAGACGCCATTGTTCCTCTGCTTTTCAGAAGCTGCCATTCCTGAGTCACCTCTCCCTTCCCACTCCTCCTAACTCTTCTCTCTAGGCATGTAATTTTGTCCCGGTCAAGGACATTGGAGTTCAGTCTTGTCTTTCACATAAAACGTGAAGGAGGGGGAATGAGGCAAGACTGCGTGTGATCACATACAGAGGGCAGAAGGGTAGACTGGACAGTCAGGAGGGCTGGATGAGTCAGGGTAGGTGTGATGAGGAGGCTGGGAGGGAGGCTGATATGGAAGCAAGAGCTTAAGCTCTGGAGTTAGACCTCATTTTTTCCCCTAAGCTTCAGTTTCCCTTTCTGTAAAATGGATATGATCATACCGAGCAGAAAAAGCCATTAAAGAAATCTCACTTTGTGCATAGTGCTTTACTTATATGATTTCACATGATCATTACTTTTTTTTTTTTTTTCTCAACAAGTGAAGAAACTTGAGTTTAAAGATTAAGTAACTTGCAAGGTGCCTGGCTGGCTCAGTTGGTAGAGCATGAGACTCTTAATCTCAAGGTCTTGAGTTCAAGCTCCACATTGGGTGTGGAGCCTAGTTAAAATTTAAAAGAAAAAAGAAAAAAGATTGAGTAACTTGCCCAAAGCTACACAGTAAACAGCAGAGCCAAGATCCAAACCCAAGTTGGTCCTGCTTTTGGTTAGCCACCACACGGTGCTGCCCCACACTTTACTTCAGATATTCAATCTCTCTCTTTTTTTTTTAAGTTTATTTATTTACTTTGAGAGAGTAGGAGGGGCAGAGAGACAGGAAGAGAAAGAACCCAAGCAGACTCCACCCTCTCAGCACAGAGCCCCACTTGGGGCTCGATCTCATGAACTATGAGATCATGACCTGAGCTGAAATCAAGAGTCAGATGCTTAAACGACTGAGCCACTCAGGCGCCCCTTATCTCAGACATTCTCATTCTTGGGGGACCACATCGTCACCTCAGAAATCACAGCAACTGCCTCTCAGGCAGGGAAGATGCACCTCCCTATCTTCATCACCTCCAGGATAGACATCCTTGCTCCCTCCACCATTCCCTCCCCTTGATCCCTTAATGTATGGGTTGGGCAACACCCTGCTAGGTGAATCACCACTCTAATACTACCAGCTCTTGCCGATGTCCTAGAAGGAAACAGTCACTGGCTTCTTGAGAGCAGGGACCCTGTTTTTCCTTCAGCTTTATCGCGTTAGCTCTGTGGGGGCATGTACTAAGGTCCCAATTAAATACTTGATACATGGCCAAGACAAGGACTGGTAAAGATGGAAGTGACCCCATTTCACATGAACCTCCTTACTTCCCTGTGGAATCCTGCCCTCTTGACATGTATTGCTGGCAGACAGGGCCACTGTCCAGAACCCATTCAACCTCTACTTCACAGGGGCTCCGGGGAGCCTGAGGCAGATTGAGGGAGGAGGAACATATATCATCCTTGTAACGTGTGCAAATTTTAAGTGCAAACTAAAGCTAAATGCTTTCATCATAATTTGTCAGATGGATGGAAACAATCTTTAAAAGTAACTTACAGTGAACATAACTTTTTTATAATTGATATTGAAATAAATTATGCCAGCCCTTGAAACATCTCTTCTACGGTTGTTCTTTGTCACACTGTTTACCCTCAAATCAACTATTTCAAGGCATTTACTAATATTCGTCCCCTTTCAAGCCCACCAAAAGGGAACAAAGATTTTTTTCTTCAAATCTGCAAAACTATGGATTTTTTTTTAAGTTTATTTATTTATTTTTGAGAGAGAGATAGCAGGGGAGAGGCAGAGAGAGAGACAGAGAGAATCCCCAACAGGCTGTGCACCAGCAGCACTGAGCCTGGTGTGGAGCTTGAACTCACAAACCAGGAGATCACGACCTGAGCCGAAGAAGTCCAGTGCTCAACTGACTGAGCCACCCAGGTGCCCTCTAATAGCTATTTTTTAAAGTTCAAGATTCCAAGGGTTTCCCCTTTCAATTTCTAATGACCTCTTTGCTGATACAGTCCGAAGACTTCATGTTATTTTCATATTTAGACAAAATTCAAATGTGTGAGAACAATTAGAACACAGTGTTATGGTACACACAGAGAGAGCATGGTTTGTGAGCACCAACGTGAGAATGACTTCCAAGATTCCAAAAGGCCACTTAATTTTTGTCATCTTCTCCAATAAAAGCTCATTTTCTGAACCCGGCCTTCAAACCCCTACGTAGTCTAGCCCCATCATAAAATGTAAAGCCTTATATCCCCCAAATAAACCCCATTTTTGTCTAGTGACACAGAAGTTATTGCCTCTCACTCACACATGTTGTGCCTTCCTGCTTGGTGTCTTCGTAGTTAATCTGATGCCACCATTTCTTAAGCAACTATTTTACGCCAAGCATCCTGCTAAGTGCTTTTGGGGGTATTTTAAGCAATCCTTACACAGCCATTCTATGAGGTAAGTTCTATTTCTCCCCATCTTGCATATGGAAGAATGAAGCTCAGAAAAGTGAAGTGACAGGCTGAGCTCCAGGGAGGACTTGGTGGCCTTGGGCAGAGGTGGAGCGGACAGGCATCGTGGACAAATCTAAAGAGAATTGCATTTCAGTCAGGGCCCGTTAAGACTACAATTCCACTTGGTGATGGTCCAAAATGTGTTCCGGTGACTCAGCAAAAGGTTAAGTGATTTTCCCAAAGCCACACAGCTGTTCCAAGGTGAGCCAGCGTTGGAAACCATGTCATCCTAATTCCAACACTCCCACTCTCAATCTCTACCCCACACTGCCGAACACCCCCACTCTTTCCAGCCCCAACAATCTGAATCATCAAGATGCAGCTCCAAGGGGTGTTTGGGTGGCTCAGTTAAGCATCCGACTCTTGGTTTTGGCTCAGGTCGTGATCTCAAGACTTCGTGAGTTCGAGCCCTGCATCAGGCTCTGTGCTGGCAGTGCGGAGCCTGCCTGGGATTCTCTCTCTCTCTCACTCTCTCTCTACCCCTCCCTGCTCATGCTGTCTCTGTCTCTCTCAAAATAAATAAACCTTAAAAAACAAAAAGCTGCAGCTCTAATCCCAGCTCTTCTGGCAGCTCCCCATCTTCAACCAAGTAGAAGTCATCTTACCTCTTTCCGAATTCTTATTATCTGAATTCTGGAGAATGTCTTATTGTCCTTGCTACAGTTTGCCCCATTTTTTCAATTTCATTCATTCAGACAGCCAGCCTTTCTCCTGCACCATCCACGTGCCAGGACCTGCCAGATGTCCAGCCCCCAACCCTGGTCCTCAAAGAGGCGGCGTCAGTGTTGTGTCTTCAACTAGACTGTGAACTCATTGGAGGCAGGAACATAACGGACACTTTTCTGTATCGACCCCACCTCCCCGCGCCCACCTCCACACTGGCAGCCCAGGAGACCTGCAGCAGATATATCTGGATTAACTGCTGTCTTGGATGGTTGAGAGTAATGCTTTTCTCCCCCTAGATCGGGGCCACTGACTCTTTGCCTGTACCCTATGACCTGCCTGTTCTGTAAATTCATCTTCCTGCTCCGAGGTATTTCTCTTCCTACCAGGAAGGCAGCTCTGCCAGGTAATTTATCTCTATGTCCTGTCTTCTTGGGAGAGGGACGTGCGGCACAGCAGGTGCCTGGTAACAAGCCCATTAAACCTCCATCTCTGCTCTCAGCACGAGTGCCCAGGCACTCTGCAGTATTTGTCTTGCCTACCCAGCAGCTGCGTGTGTGAGGAGGCTCTACCTCAGCCTGGGGGGTGGGGAGGGAAGCAGGAGACTGTACGTGGAGCAGCAGGTCACCCGCACAACAGGAACTGCACCTAGGGCCACGTCCCCCCTCCCAAGGAACGGGGTTGGGCAAAGGTTAACAGAAAACCAAACCCCAAGTATACACGGCCATTCCTTCTTTAGATTGCCCCCACACGCGTGCCCCCCTGCACATACACATCACCCCCTCCTTCCCAGGCCCCCTGACATGCAAACTCACAACACAGGAGACAGGAAAAGCCAAGGAAACTACCTTTCGTCCCTGGTCCCCATGGTGCAGTTAGGGAGTATCAGACAGGACTAACTCCCCTGTCACCTGTCACCAGGGCCTGAACCTTCTCATTTAGAGTTGTTTTCTGAGATGGCCCAAAAGTGTCCCTTTGAGAAGAAATACTGGACAGCCCAGGCTGGCTTTCTAGCACTTAGAAGGGCCCCACACCTGGCTTAATGCTCTGCTATTGCCATCTTGAGATTCTTAATAATTTTTTAATGACAGGCTCTGTGTTTTCGTTGTGTGTTGGGCCCTGCAATTTGTTGGTCCTGTGGCTCAATGGCAAGCAAAATTCTTCAGGAACAAGATACAGAACAAGACAGGCTCTCGATGGGGTAGGGATAGCAGGGGGCTGTAAGGGCTGGCAGGGCTGGCCCTGAGAAAAGACTAGCTTCACTGGCCCCACTCAGGCTACAGAACACAAGACGCCACAGCCCACAACAGCTCAGGGAAACTGCTGGAGCCTGCTGGCCTTTTCCATGTCACCAAAGCCAGAAAGCACTGAGCTGAGAGCTAAGTGTCACTATGTCCCTGGGAGGATGTCCGAAAGTGTCCCCCCCACCCTCACCCCCAGCTCTGGGTGTGCAGAGTGAGTGTGATGGTAGTTCATCCCCACATTTACACGTTTCTGTCCATCCACCAGGCCTGGCCTAGGCATCCAGCTACAAACACTGTCCAGTCATCCGAGCCATAACAAAGCCAACTCTAAGGAAACTACTGGTGCCAGCTGGGTGCCTTCAGCCACAGTAAACGGGGACTAGGACCTGGTTTGCCAGCAATGAGTCTACCCGAGGGGGAGCCCATGTAAGGCTCAGAACCCAACTAAAAAAACAGAGAAATCCCTGCCAACCTCATTTCCAGCAGAAGCCCCGCTCCTCCTCTGGGAAAACCAGCCCTTTATTAAAGCAAGGGGTCTGGCATGGAGTGAGAGTGAGGGCTTCTTTAAGGCAAGAGCCAGGTCTTAGACCTCTTTGCATCCCCATGGCAAGCTCAGGGCCTAGCCCAAAGTAAGCCCTGGAAGGAAGGAGGGAGGGAGGGATGGAAAGACAAAGGAAGGAAGAAAGGAAAGTGGGAAGGAAGGGAAGGAGGGAGGAAAGAGAGAGCCCTTCTTGTCTTTTCGTCTCCTTCAAAACAACCGGTCAGATTCGACCAATATCATTTCTTAAAGAGCTTGAGAAGCGCCAATAAAATGCAAATATCCCTAGAAATGGTCATTCTGTGAGCTTTCTTCCAGGGACATAAAAGGTGGTGCTTGGAGCCTGGTAAAGGCAGGAGGAGAGAGGGGAGGAGGAAGGCAGGGTGCTCCCGAGGATAGGCCCCGGGCAGGAAAACAGCCGCCACTGCCTCTGAGGGGAGCGGCCCTGTGTGGTCACCGAGGCTCTGTCCTGAGACTACAGAGCAGACAGACCTGCTCCAAGCAGCTTCTGAACTGTGGCTTGCTGAGCTCTGCTGGTCCTAAACACCGTCCTGGGCCCTGAATCCCCCTTCCTGCCAGTGCACTGGAAAAGCAAAGCCCCCCCTAAAGGAGGGAACAAACCCAATTTCACAGTGGGTAAGGGCATGGATGGGGGGGAGGGTGCTGTGCTGTCTCCCAGATCCCTCCTACTGCAGAAAGGGGCAGGTGGGGGAGAGGAGGGCCTGGAGGGAGGGGCCCTCAGGCTCTCACTGGAAATCCCAGCCTGCTCCACAGAACAGGAGACCTCATTAAGAAGGCCTGCTGGAAAGAGGATTAGGCATCAGAGTGAGTTCCCAGCATGTGGTTGTTATTATCAGTGGTTGTCATCAGGATTCAGAACTCCTAGTTCAGAACCTGTGCCCTCTTGCCAGCTGCAGCTGCCCTGGCATCAGCTGATCAGCGGCAGGCTCCCCATACCTGCCTTCCCGCTCTGAATCTGTAGGCTTATGGATTCAAGTGCTGGGCCTCAGGACCTGCCTAAAAGCAGAATGGAGCCACCCTCCCCCAGAAGCCCGGATCATGTGCTGGCGGTCCAGGAAGGCCTCAGGAGGGAGGTGGCCAGAGCTGGGCCTGACAGAATGAGGGCAGAGGAACTTGAATGTGGTTGGGGGAGGAGGGAGAGCAGCAAAAAGCAGCCAGAGACTCTTTTTTTTTTTTTTTTTCATTTATTTATTTTGAGAGAGAGCACGCACAAGCAGGGGAAAGGCAGAGAGAGAGAATCCCAAGTGGGCATCATGCTCAGTGCAGAGCCCTATCTATGCGGGGCTCAAACTCACAAACCATGAGATCATGACCTGAGCCGAAATCAAGAGTCAGATGCTTGACCGACTGAGCCACTCACGTGCCCCCAAAGCTGACAGAGACTCTTAAGCACATGCCTCTGCTCGCCTGCCTCGTGCTTCCTAGTAGCCTGGAAGTTTCTCTGCATCTGCCCCAAAAGCAGCAAAAAAGATTCTCCTGGGAATTCTTGGGATCAGAGAGAGGTCTTAACTGCCCTGAGAATTCCCTCATAGACCTGGGGGTGAGGTTACTGCCTCTGGGTTCCTCTTCACACCTGCTGCTGCCACCCTTCAGCCAGCTGACCTCCAGGGTCCTCCACCCTTCTCCCTCCTGCTCCAACCTGGAATCGTCTCCTGCGATGACCCAAGCTTTGGAGGATAATTCAGCCTCAGGAAGCCCTTAGGAGGAGAAGTTGTGGAAGAAGCTCCTCTCAGGGCTGCATGGGGCTGTTGTCCCCTTGCTACAGCAAGGACAGTGCTGCAGGTAGCAGGCTTCTGGGGCTAAGCTCCAAGGCCCAAGCCCCTAGCTCACTCACTCATTCATTTGTTCATTGACTGGCTTGGCTGGACACCTACTGAGCACTTACTAAAGACCCAGTGCTTGGTCCCCTTTAGACACATTCACCCTCCCTTCGCTTATGGCCAGAGATGGAGAGTAAGGACAGACACTGGGATATAGGTCATCTGTTGTGTGTGAGGCACCGTAGAAAGGGCTGCGAGTTCATGCCTGAGCCCCCAAAGAGCTTACAGACTCAAAACTGGGCAACATGACAGGGATGAGAAAGGGGTCGTCAGCCTGGAAGTCTCCTGCTAGCCTGGGGCAGCAAACTCCAGTGGAGACCTAAGCCTGAAGAACAGAAGAGTTTGGTGAAACGGGAGTGAGGAGGGTGAGAGCTAAGTAGGGGAAGAGCCATGGGAAAAGGGCCAGAAGACCCAGAACCTTCCAGAAGATGGGAAGGCCTAGAACAGCAATGGTTCTGAGAGCTGGAGCTTAGAAGTGAAAGAACACCTCTGCCTTGGGCAGAGTGCAGGCATGGTCAGATTTGAATTTTATTTATTTATTTTTAAATGTTTATTCATTTATTTTGAGAGAGAGAGAGAGCGTGCGCGCACACGTGCGTGCGAGTGGGAGAGGGACAGAGAAAGAGAGAGGGACAGTCCTAAGCAGGCTCCGAGCTCCTCTGTCAGCACAGAGCCCAACAGAGGGCTTGAACTCACGAACCGTGAGATCATGACCTGAGCTGAAACCAAGAGTCTGACGCTTAACCCACTTAGCCACCCAGGTGCCCCAGATTTACATTTTAGACAGTGGCCAGAGTAGGAGGACCCTACCTGTATCTGGTGAGAGCTGATGGACAGTGAACTACAGCAGTGGAGGTTAGGACAGGACAGAAGGGGCAGATTGGACAGATTTAAGGCGGGGAGAATGGACCGGATGCAGTGACTAATGCATGTGGGGCTATCCAAGAAGGAAGACGACACCCAGCTTCCGGCTTGGTCAGCAGGGAGATAGTTGAGCTGTTAAGGGTAAGAAATATGGACAAGGAACAAGATTGTGGGGAATATGGTGAATAGTTCAGTTCTGAACTTGTTGAGTTTGAAGTATTTGCGGGACATGTAAAAGATCCTGGAAAGCTGTTAGACAGTCCTAACTGGATCTCAGGTGTTGCAGGTTTGGAAGACAATGGCAAATGAAGTCATACAAGTAACTGAGATCATCCAGTTTGTAAATGACAACAAGGATAAACCCCCATGGAACATCATCCATGGGAAAGGAAGAGAGAGACCCAGGAAACATTGAAAGGAGTGACCAGTGAGAAGAAAAATCAGGGGAGAAAGAAAGTGAATGCATTAGGACTTTCCTGCGTGTAACCAAAAAAGCCAATTCAAACTGGCCCAAATAATAAAAGTGATTTAAATGTCCATGTAAACTGGCTTCAGGTTCAGTATGATTCAGCTGCTCGACAGGCTTCAAGGATCCAGCTTTTCAGTCTGTCAGCTCTGCTTTCTGCAGGATTAGCTTTCTTCCAGTGCCAAGTGCCCAGACTCCTAGGTTTCAGGTTTCATACTGCCTCCTCCAAGTGCAGGAGAAAGAGACCAACACACCCAGAGATCTCCCAGAAGAGCAAGGAAACTTCTTACCCAAAAACTACCAACAACATTTTCCCAAGCTCATTGACTTCAATTTGGTCACATTCCCACCCCTGAACCATCTCCTGTGGCTCTGACCAGCTTATGCCAAAACCATTTTCCCCAGATTCAGAGCACAGAACAGAACTGATTTTCCACTGAACACATAGACAGAGGAGTAGATTCCTTAAATAAAAAACAGGGTGGGGGTGCCTGGCTGGCTCAGTCAGTAAAGCATGTAAAGCTTGATCTCAGAGTTGTAAGTGCAAGCCCCATGTTGGGCATAGAGATTACTTAAAATTTAAAACAAAACAAAACAAAAACTTAAAAGAAAACCACAACAGGGTAATTATCATTTTACCAAAAATAGAAAGATGTTGGGGGGGGGGGTGGTTGCGGGCAATCACAATGGAAGGCATCACAGATGAGAGTTTTCAAAAGGGAGAAAGTGGCCAATAGCAGCAAAAAAGAGAGAGATCAAGGGACACCTAAACTGAACCTGTGTGTTTTGTATGAGGTGGGATGGTAGTACCTGAGGGCTGGGGATCATCTGGAAATTCTTCCTGGAAATTGTAGTCCCTGAAGGGAGGCAAACCACACATAAGCATTAGATAGTATGTGTGTGCATGAGTGTACATGTATGTGTAGGTGCCTGCACACACCCGCACGCTGCGCACACTGGGAGGCAGGGGTCTGCCCGGCAGCGGGAGGGTCTCACAGAAAGAGATCTGGAGGCAACGCTGAGAACACACGCCAATGGGGAAAAGCAGAATCCACTGGGTGGAGGGGGCAAGAGATGATGAGTTGTAGCCGACACCAAATCCCTGCAGACGGGCCACACAGAGCCCCTTGGACATCATCATGAAGACGGTGGGAGTCCTTGTAGGCCTCCAAGCAGAGGGTGGCATGGCACCAGTGAAGCATAAAACACTGACTCTGGCCTCAGCCTGGGGATGGAGTGAAGGAGCAAGGGAGCAGGCTGCCAGAGCCGGGGCCAGGCTGTTGCAGGCATCTGGGGGGCCCCCTGGCCAAGGGGTGGAGAGAAGACAGGGTGAGCAACATCAAAGAGGACAAAACAGCAGCAGGATGGGCAGCAGATAGAGGTGAAGGGTGAGGAGGGGAAGCATCCTGAATGTGAGGGCAGGGCTGGACAGCCCCAGCCGCTATTCAGGATAGGGGCCCTGCCAGAAGTCTCCTCCCCTGTCCAGCCCATCCATTCATCTCTGTGGACATGCCAGTGATGTCAGCACGCGCTGCCACGGTCAGGATGACTAACTCTTATTTGCCGAAAGGAAATTGAATATGCACGTGCGGGGAAATGCTTGGAGCTCCAGCTGGCCCCACAGGTGGGGTGGGGAGGAGGGAGAGGGTGAGCTCCAAGAGGAAGGAAATAAAGAGAGATGCTTCCAATGAGATGGAGATTTGACAGAGACAGAGAAACGGAGAGAGAAATGCCAGTGGAAGAGAATTTTGCCCCAAAGAGCCGCTGATGCAGAAGAGGATCCTGAGTCTTCATTTGAAGGCAGCTCCCTGAGTGGCCATTTTTCTTCTTGAAGGCGAAGCATTTGCAGTCCCTGCTCCCAGAGCTCGAACCCCACATTCTATTCCTTGTCCATTTAGGCTGTTGTCAAACAGGAGATGCTAGAATCTTTCCGCAGGAGACCAGACCAAGCTGCACTCTTGGCCACGCTTCCTTGGCCTCAGCTTCAGTTTGAAGCAGGGGGAGGACAGGGCTGGGGGGCTAGGGGGGCGGGGAGTGGAGAACACACAGGAGGAATGGATGGCTCTTCCCAACAGCCCCTGGAAGGAGAGACAGGAAGGGGAGCCCTGGCAAAACACCTATCCTCTCCCTCTGCTTTCTAGTTCAGCGTCCTCTGGCCTGGCGTTCCCATCCTTGTCTGACTGCAGGGGAAGAGGAGGAGGACGAGGAGCTGTGGATGGAGCGTGTTTCCAAGACGGTGGCCAAAACACGGCCACCAATCTGGAAAACACAAGCCCCTGGCCGACCACAGCCACACCTGCCCCCACCCACACAAGGAGTGTGACAACATTTGTCTCTCCAGGGTATTGTCCACATTCAACTCTGATGTCCAAGGGGAGAGGAGCAGGGAGCTGGGGGTAGCCAGAGAATGCCAATGAATGTTCAGTGCTCTGGCCTTCCTTCTGCCTCAAAGTGGCAATAGAGCCTGGAAAGAGTCAAACCAAAGGTCTTGGTCGTTATTTTCAGAAAATGCTCTAGGGAATCTCTTCTTCAATCTAAAAACCCCTCCACCCAATCACCAGGAAGGCCACAAGGTCAAAAGTGACCTTTTTTGCTCACACTCCGCCCCTTCTTCCCCCTCACTGAGCACCAAGAATAACTTCCTGCTGGGGGTGAAGGTAGGTAAAAAAAGATTTAATTACAGTTTCTGTTTCTGACCTCACTCCCCACCCCCCAAGGGCCACCATGGTGCCCTGCCTGGCTGTGGTGTCAATGAAAGGGCACTGGCCTGACTTACACTACCACAGGCCATGGTGCCACCTAGAGAGCCATGGGGCTTGGGGCGGTGGTGGGGAAGGTCATCTCCACTGCCAAGCTTATTCATTCTCACAGTAATCCCCAGGCTATCTCTGGCAATGCCAGAAAATCAGGTTTAAGGGTACCTTCTTAAGAATTCTGAGGCCAGGGGCGCCTGGGTGGCTCAGTTGGTTGAGCGTCCGACTTTGGCTCAGGTCGTGATCTCGCTGTTCGTGGTTCGTGAGTTCAAGCGCCATACTGGGCTCACTGCTGCCAGCGCAGAGCCCGCTTTGGATCCTCTGTCCCCTTTTCTCCGCCCCTCCCCCCGCTTTTGCTCTCTCAAAAATAAATAAACATTAACAACAACAACAAAAGAATTCTAAGGCCAGATTGAAGAGAGTTCTAAGTCTTTGGAAGAGAAGGTAATTTCCTCCTGAAGTCTTCAGACCAGCATTGTCCCTTCCTCCAATTTCCAAATCTCACCCTCCACCCCCACCATCACCCCATTCTCTGCTCTGTGGCTGTCCCCCAGGATTGGTTCGTGCTTAGTGTTGCCCCTTTGTGTTCTCATCAGCATCAAAAGTGCTGCCCTTCACATTTGATAAGCCTGGGGCACACACCCTCTGTGGGCCCTCCACCACTCTGGCCTCCCACTCTCACTGCCAACTTGCAGAGGAAGATTTTTAAAACTCCAGTATTCACCAAGCAAATCCATCTCTGCCATCAGCCAGCCCTCACCTGTCCCCTTAAACTCTGATAAGCAGGTTGGGAAGGGGAGGTGCTTCTTCCCACAAAGCCCCCTCAAATCCTCAGAGACCTCTTTTAATCTGGTCATCAGATATGTCTTAAACCAATGCTGAGCCAGGAGAGTCATCCCTGGAGCTATGTGGAAACCAGTTTTCTGGTTTGGAACCTCACCTACTGGGGATTCCGTTAGTTGCCTTTATTGTCCAAGAATGTGAGTTAGGAATCCACCCCCCAGGACGTAGGAGGGGTGATTAAAATGAACAAGAGAATAAAAGCTTTCAGACATGGTCCATCCGTGCCAAGAACAGCTTCGGAGGCTTACAAGTGCTCAGAGGACCATCAAAGGGAAGCCGATGCCGATAACTCTGTGTGCTGACTTGGTGAAATACTCCATCTCGGGGATATTGCCATTGAAAACATCTCCTCTATCTGGAATCTTTTCTACACCAAGCGCACAATTGCTTCATTCATATCTTCGGAGGAGTCTGTCACCAAATCCATAAGCTGCCTCTGCCAGCAGGCGGGGCAGGATACCAGCTTGCCCAGCCCTCTACCCACTGGGCTGCACCAAGGATGCAGTTCCCATGTTAATAAAGCCCCAAATTCTCTCCTGCCCTGTGGGCAGCACCCTCCTCCCTCCCCTCAGCCTCATAAAGAATCAAAGCAAGGGAAGGGGAGAGAGGTGGAAGCAAGAACTTCCATCTGAGTCAATGTTCAGGGAGATTCACATAATCATACGATGTGCTCCTATGCCCGGGAAAGGGAAACTAACCTTATGGTGTATGTCTTCTGTGTACCAGAAAATGCTATGTCACCTATCTGATCTTTACAACAACCCAGTGAGGTGGGTCTTTTATGGGAGAGAAAACAACCCAAGACCACAGCAGTAAGAGTAGCACTTGAAAGCAAGCCCCAAACCCACCTCCCTACTCCCGCCCAGTTAATGGCAAGATGTGGGCCAACCACCCAGAACCTCAGCTTTGTATCACCTGCTTCTACACAGAGAGTAGTAATGGCATCTTCCCAAGCCACCTCCCAGCACTGTGAAGGAAGCCAGATGCAGCCCAGGAGTCCTAGTGCTTTGTCATCTGGAAAGCAACATCCAAATGTTAATGGGCTGTGACTTCCTCAAAGGTGGGGAGATCTTCTACTTTATCTTTGTGTCCCCAGCACCCAGATCAGCCAGGGATGTAACCTGCACCCATATGACATCCCATGAAGAGCAAGAGGGGAGTCTTCCCTTTGTCTGTGGGGTTGGGCGGAGTGGCAGGGAAGCCAGCACCAAGTGGCAGACCACCCTGGCCAAAGAGCCTGCACACAGTTCCGGGAGCGGAAGTGGATAAGGAGACTCCCTTCCCCACAACCAAAGCTAGTCAGTTAGGTCAGCCAAATCCACTGAAGTCTTGCAGGAAGACCCTCTCACGAGAGGTAAGAGTTGAAGTGATGCCCAAAGCACTCCTCACTTTACAGGGAAAGCTGAGCCCATGTGTGTTGGGAGTGGGGCAGGTGGAGGGGTGACCCCCGCCCGGTGTCTGCCTTGAAGAAACCCAGTGGCTCCGGACAGAAGGGCAGACCCTGACACCTGGCTTTCACTAAGAGTAAAAAGGAACAGGTGCTCTGGGCAAGTTTTAGCTGGGGGTGGGGTGTGGAGAGAAAACAGGGAGGAAAGTTCTAGATCAGGTGTTCCTCAGGAAATCCCCCCACAAACCCACATCCTCCCAGGGAAGCCTTCTCCCCCCACCCAGCTGGGGAGAGATCTTTGAATCCCCAGGGCCCTTATCCGTAACCCGTTTTGTGGCACTAACAGCATTCTGCCTTTTGTTGCCAGCACTTGCATTCCTGTCTCATCTTCCTTATGGCATTAAGAGCAGGGCATTATTATTATTATCATTATTATTGTCCTGTGTCCTTCTCAGCAGCTACCACAGTGCCCAGCACCTGACAAAGAAATGAAATCCAGTTCAAGCGAGGAAGAGGGCAAGAGGACAGAGGAAGGTCAGAATGGCCTGCTTAACCAAGTGCCCCCTGTCTGACCTATCCTCTGCCAACTCCAGGCCCCAACATGGCCCACTGGGGTGCCAGACACACTTGGGAGTGGTCAGTGGGCAGTGTTTCAGGCAGGGCGGAGGCTCCCACTCCCTGAGGTCCGGCCTGGCCTCACTGGAGCGCTGGCCCTCCCCTTCCAGGCAGGAAGCACTCCTGCAGCAGCCGCATCTGCACAGCCATAATTGAGCCTCACTCTCCAGAGTGATTTGTGTGTCAAAAATCCGCCAAGGCTGTAAATCAGGTGCTAGGAAGCTCTGTCTCCTGTTTTCCTGCTTACCCAGAGGGAGACGGAATGTACCGCCACGGGCTCCCAAATCTGGAAAACCGCCTCTGATTTAAGAGGAGAGTTTTAACCGTCATTAACATGGGCCAGTGCCGGGGAGCCGGAGCAGGGCTCCTGACTCTCCCTCCCGGCCCAGCCGCCTCCTCTCCAGCTGGGGGGCTTAGCCGGTGGGGGACCTGAAAGCCAGGTGCCTAACAGGCCCAGGTCAATAGCAGCTGCTTCAGCTCTTCCCGGGAGGCTCCAGAGGGGAATTTTCCACTGCCCAGTTTGATTTAGCTCTTGCCTGCTGTGTGGCGGCCTTGACCGTTCACAGTGAGGGGAGCAGGAAGGTAGGGAGCGCGCACAGAGGGTCTCCATCCCGCAGGGCTTCTCTGGCCCAGAGGTATGGGAAACTCCACCTCACTATTCCCGATCCCCAGAATGCTGGGGTCCCCTGAGGTGCTGAGGGTGGGGACCAGGCCTCCCTCTAGGGAGGGAGAAGAGAATCAGGGCCCTGGTTGCAGGGAGCAGGACAGAGCCCAATGAGTTGCCTCCCTCCCCCTGTCCCTCTCTTTCTCAGGATGTCTGAGAGATGTCTAGTGTGGGTGAGGGCTCCCTCCCTCTCTCTCTCTGCCTCTGCTCCTCCTCCCCCTCCCCGGAACCTCTGCCCACCCCCCTCCAGCCCTGAGTTGCTGATGCCCTTTGGGTTCTGTTTTCATTCCAGGCTGTGGATCCGGTCGTGGGAAGCAGGTAGGAAACCATGATTCTGGGGGTTAAATGAAGAATTATATTTAGTGCTCACAGAAAGCCAAATATTGGGTTAGCAGCCAGGAATGGAGAGGGAAAAAACCCAAAGCAAACAGCAGAGGGAAGAAATTCCTACCAAACAAGGTCCCTATTCATTCTTCCAATCCCAGGTGCAGGGGCCTGCAGGAGTGAGACCCGCTGAATGTAAGCAGCCCATCCTGTGCTCATGGCTGCAGAGAAATGTGAGGGCCCCAGACTTTGGTGAGACCCTCAAACTCAGATCTTATACCGCTGTCCTCGTGGGACCAAAGAGCTCTCAGCCCTCCCCACAAAGGTTGTCAACATCTCCACCGGCAAAAGGCGAGCTGCTACAGAGCTCACTGTATTGACCCTGAGCCCTTTGAGACCCAAAGGTGGGGAGGGGGAGAGCAAAGTGAAATGTTCCTGGTTTGACCTTGAGCAAGTGATTGAACCTCCCTGAGCCTCATGTATGGAATGCAAGAGTTGGATTATGATTTCACAGTTCCTAACATCCTACTATTCTGTGGCTGTCTAAAACAAATAATGAGAATAAGAGTATGAACAAGACTACGACATCTGTCTCCATAAGAGCTTAGCATGGGGCCTAGAGAGATAAAGGATATGTCCCAGCTTATTCCCCACTCAGCCTTCTGTGCCTTGGCCCTCCACAGGGTAAACTTCCAGAGTCTCAGCTGACTCTTCCGGAAATTCCAGACTCCAGTGACATGCTTCTGGAACCTTCTCAGACTGCCAGAAAGTCAGATAACAGTCTGGGCAGGGGAAGGACTGCCACAGCCAGGCTGGCTAACGGGAAAGCTGATGGGGACTAGAAGTTCAGGGAGACGTTGAGGGTAAGGAGGGAGAGAGACAGAGAACGGGCAGGAACGGGAAGACATTGTAGACCTCCCAAACATCTTCTGCAGGGTCGTGGAAAAGGCAACACTTACCCTCCTAACTCCCAGACTCATTTGTATCCAGCCACTGACTTATCCAATTATCCACCCCTCCTGTGGATCTCTCTGTGGGGGAGATCGACAGTAGGAGGCTGGATTCCAGGTAATAAAGAACGTTTAAGAGCCAAAGTTTCTAGTCAGGCAGTACAGAACTGAATTCTGACTAACTAGAAGAAAGGAAAGACAGGAATTTCCTGCCCGGGTCTGTCTTTCTCTATGTGTCTCTATTTATTTCCCATACACTTGGCTCTCTCTGCTTCCCATCCCCTAGTTTCCTCAAAGGGGCCCAAGTTTTGGGAGAATCTAAGCACCGGTACCCCCTCTGAGCAGGAGATGCCAACCTATGGACTGACATTGCCTGGAACCCCGAAGAATGCCTCTTCTAAAGATCCCCAGCCTGAAGGTAGCCCCATCCACTAACTCAACCCTAGCCATCCCTATCTCCTCAGGTTCCTCATCAGCACTCATCAGCAGGGACTCAAAAACACTTGTCTGTCGGGTGATCCATAGGACCAAAACCTTGGGAGAAGACACGCAGAGCCAGCCACTAACAAAATTGTGAAATAAAGTGCATTCCTACAAACCTGCTCCTTCCCTTGCATTCCATAAGCTCAACAAATTGCACCACCTTCCACCTGTTTTCCAGGAACTAAAAATCACCTTTGACATCCATCCAATTCACCATCTCCTATTTATACCCCAACCATATCTTTACAGTCTCCCCACCTTCACTACTATGGCTTTCACGGGGCCTTGGACATGTCTCATCCACATTATCAGAATTCCCTCTTATCTGTTAACCCTGGCTTTGTGTGGCTCTTCCTCATCCCATCCTCTCTAGTGTAGCGAAGTATTCTAGTGTAGAGAAGTATTTCTAAACTGCATGTGTGTTGAGGGCATCTTGGTGGCTCAGTCGGTTAAGTGTTAGACTCTTGATTTCAGTTCAGTTCATGATCTCCCGGTTCATGGGTTCGAGCCCCACATGGGGCTCCGCACTGACAGAGCGGAGCCTGCTTGGGCTTTTCTGTCTCCTTCTCTCTCTGCCCACCCCCCCCACTCTAAATAAATAAATAAATAAATAAATAAATAAACTACATCATTTCACTTGCCTGCATGCGGTTTTCCATCATCAGCTACTTAGAGGACAAAGTCTGGGTTCGTGAGTAAGCATGCAAAGCCCCCCATCCACTCAACCCAGCTGGTCTACTACCATTTCTCTGGTCTCCAGCCAGTAGTGAGAGTTCCCTAAATAGGTCCTGCTGGGTTTCCAGTCAAAATGGAATAGTGCAGTTAGTGCAGCCACTTGGAAAACAGGATAGAGGTTCCTCAAAAGAGAACTACCCTACAATCCAGCAGCTCCACCTCTGGGTACTTATCTGAAGGAAAGGAAAACACTAAATTGAAAAAATACCTGCACCCCCATATTTGTCACGGCGTTATTTACAACAGCCAAGATATGGAAACAACTAAGCGTCCATCCATGGGTGAATGGATAAAGAAGTTATGGTGTATATTCAATGGAATATATTCAGCTATAAAAAAGAAGGAAATCCTGCCATTTGTGACAACATGGGTGGACCCTGAGGGCAGTCTATTAACTGCAGTAAATTACGTGGAGAAAGACAAATACTGTATGATTTCACCTACATGTGGATTCTGAAAAAAACCAGACTCATAGATACAGACAACAGATTGGTGGCTGCCAGAGGGAGGGGTAGGAAAAATAGGGGAAGGAGGTCAGAAGGTACAAAATTCCAGTTACAAGACAAGTACTGGGAGTGGAATGTACAGCATGGTGACTATAGTTAATAATACTGTATTGTCGGGGCATCTGGGTGGCTCAGTCAGTTAAGTGTCTGACTCTTGGTTTCAGCTCAGGTCATGATCTCATGGTTTTGTGAGTTCAAGTCCCAAATCAGGTTCTGTGCTGACAGTGTGGGGCCTATTTGGGATTCTCTCTCTCCCTCTCTCTGTTCTTCCCCTGCTCATGCTGTCTCTGTCTCTCTCAAAAATAAGTAAACTTAGATGGGGTGGCTGGGTGGCTCAGTCAGTTAGGCATCCGACTTCGGCTCAGGTCATGATCTCACGGTCTGTGAGTTCGAGCCCTGCGTCAGGCTCTGTGCTGACAGCTCAGAGCCTCGTGCCTGCTTCAAATTCTGTGTCTCCCTCTCTCTCTGCCCCTCCCCCCCTCACGCTCTGTCTCTCTCTGTCTCTCAAAAATAAATAAACGTTAAAAAATAAATTAAAAAAATTTTTAATAAAATAAACTTAGAAAAAAATATGTAAAAAATAATATTGTATTGTCTATTTGAAAGTTGCGAGGGAGTAAATCTTAAAAGTTCTTATCACAAGAAGAAAATATTTGTAACTATGTGTGGTGATAAATGTTAACTAAGTTTATCATCATGACCATTTCACAACATATACAAATATTGAATCATTATGTTGTATACCTGAAACTAATGTAATGTATGTCAATTATATCTCCATTTTTAAAAAATGGAGTGTTGAATTCTCTCCTCTAGCCACAAAGCCGTAATGAATAAAACATTTTTGAAAATAGCCCAACACACAAAGCTGGGCTCAAAACACAAGACAACTATTGCTGTGAATTAGAAGCCCAACAGAGACAGAAGTCACCGCATGGAGCCATGACTGAGGGCGTTGCTGGGCTCTGGGTCGCAGTGGTAGCCACTATCTAGGCTCCTGTGGGGTACCAGAGACTAAAAGTTCTCTTGTTGTTGTTGTTGTTGTGTGTGTGTGTGTGTGTTTTAGTTTTTTTAAACATTTATTTATTATTGAGAGACAGAGACAAGCAGAGCATGAGCATGGGAGGGGCAGAGATAGAGGGAGACACAGAATCCAGAGCAGGCTCCAGGCTCTGAGCAGTCAGCACAGAACCTCAGCACAGAGCCCATTGCGGGGCCCGAACCCACAAACAGGGAGATCATGACCTGAGCAGAAGTCGGACACTTTACCAACTGAGCCACCCAGGCACCCCTCTCTTGTTATGAAAGTCAGGAGTATAGTTACCATTGAAAGGGTAGTGACTGGCAAGAGCACCAGGGGGACTTCTAGTGACTGGTGATGTTCTCTTTCTTGATCTGGGTCCTTGCTATACAGGAGCCTTCACTTGTGAAAATGTCTCCAGCTGCTCACTTGTGATTAGTGTGCTTTTCTGTAATGTACGTTATACTCCAATTAAAAAGTTTACTTGTAAAAATGTTTTCCTGGGAGACAGGGGACCAGAGTCAGATCCATGGCTTGAAACCAAGGGCCTGATTATGGCTTTCCTGTGTATGAAAAGAGGCTGATTAAGAGTGGGGCCACCAGTCAGCTACTGGGGCTCCTCTTTCCAGATCCCCTGGGCCAGGGTAGGATGAGGTAAGGGGACGGGAATAGAGGACCGTCTTGCAACGAGGAACCAAGCCAAGTAGCTGCCCAATAGCTCCACATCTGCATTGGCATTATTCTAGCACAGAAGAAGCAGGAGCCATGGAACGACACATAAGGTTTTGTTCTGGGAGGGGAGCTTAGGAGATTTGGCGGAGGCAAGTACAAAACTACAAACTGCACATTCAGAAGGAGGAGAGGGAAAAAAAGGACAAAAAACAAATTGAGAGGGGCAAAAGCTGCCTTTCAAAATGGATCTCCAAACCAAAATTCTGAAACACATTTTAAAAAATGAAGCTTATGAAAAATAAGCAAAAAGTATTAGATGAAAACTGGTAGAAATGGAACAAGAACAAGTGATCATAGAAAAGAACCAATTAGGGGAAAAAAGGGAACCAATTGGAAATCTTAGATACAAAAAAATAGCCATTGAATTTTTTTAAAGCATCAATATTCGGGCTAAACTCAAGATTGAGTATAGTCAAAGAGAAAAAAAATGATGAATTGGAAGATAATAAAGAAAATCATCCAGGGGCACCTGGGTGGCTCAGTCGGTTAAGTGTCTGACTTTGGCTCAGGTCATGATCTCACAGTTCGTGGGTTCAAGCCCCATGTCAGGCTCCGTGCTGACAGCTCAGAGCCTGGAGCCTGTTTCGGATTCTGTGTCTCCCTCTCTCTCTGACCCTCCCCTGTTCATGCTCTGTCTCTGTCTCAAAACTAAATAAACATTAAGATGAAAAGAAAAAAAGAAAAAAAATAGAAAATCATCCAAAATGCAGTACAAAGAGACAGGGAAGAATAATAAAAGACAAGTTAAGACATGAAATAGACTGAAAGACTCTATCTAAGGGAGATCTATAAGAAATAGAGTGGACAAAATGGTCATATGGTTTATTTTTATTTCTTATGTTTGTTTGTTTCTGTCAGTATTCTTACTACCCCCTTCTAAATTCTGGTACCAAAGTTTCAGAAGGCAGATTAAAGCCTAAAGTCATTTTCTTTTCTTTTTTTAATTTTTTTTTAATGTTTATCTATTTTTGAGAGACAGAGGAAGAGACAGAGTGCAAGTGGGGAGGGGCAGAGAGAGAGGGAGACACAGAATCCGAAGCAGGCTCCAGGCTCTTAGCTGTCAGCACAGAGCCTGAAGCGGGGCTCCAACTCACAAACCTTGAGATCATGACCTGAGCCAAAGTCAGGCGCTTGACCTACTGAGCCACTCAGGCGCCACCCCCCTCTCTTTTTTTAAAATGTTTGTTTATTTTTGAGAGAGAGAAGAGACAGAAAGCCAAAAGTCATTTTCTTCCTCCAGCTGAGGTAGCAGGTGCTCAGGCTTGGTCAGACATAATTTGTGCAGAGTCTGGCTGGACTGCATTCCCCTGCCAGTCATCACACTTGTCCCAGGGCTGCAAGACAAGAACGATACCAGCAGAAATTTCCTGCAGTTCCCTGACATCTGGGTGGTAACAGCAATTTCCTTACTCTTTTTTTTTTTAATTTTTTTTTAACGTTTATTTATTTTTGAGACAGAGAGAGACAGAGCATGAACAGGGGAGGGACAGAGAGAGAGGGAGACACAGAATCTGAAACAGGCTCCAGGCTCTGAGCTGTCAGCACAGAGCCTGACGCGGGGCTCGAACTCACGGACCGTGAGAGCATGACCTGAGCTGAAGTCGGACGCTTAACCGACCGAGCCACCCAGGCGCCCCAGCAATTTCCTTACTCTTGAGGCCACAGCTACAGTGGTGAATCTGAAAATTAGGCACATTTCCTGATGTTCCTGCCTAAGTTTTTTTTAGCACCCATTTCCTATGTGAATTCCCTTTCTACCTGTAGTCCCCAGACTAGTTTCTGTAATCCTGACTGATAAAGGTTATTGGCTATGTTTGGAGATACAGTACTTTTTCCCATAAAATAGATAAAAAAATTCAAAGTTGTAAAGTAGTAGAGAAGGATCAGAGATTTAAAGAACAGTCCAGAAAGCCCAACCTTCAAATAATAAGACTTCTAGAAACAGAACTTGGGGGAAACTGAGGGAAGGAGGTCAACAAAAGAAATCATTCAAGAAATCCCTAGAGCTGAAAGATACAAGTGTGCAAACTGAAAGGGTCCACCTAACACACAGCATAAAGCATGACAATAGACCCATGGGCAAGGCACATCATAATGAAATTTTAAAACATTAAGGATAAAGAAAAACTCCTAGAAGCTTCCAGAGGGAGGGGAAAACAGTCACATACACAGCATCAAGAATCAGAATGGTGGGGAGTCTAGGGGGCTCGTTCAGTTAAGCATCCGTCTCTCGGTTTCAGCTCAGGTCATGATCTCCCAGTTTCGTGGGTTCGAGCCCACCTCTGGGCTCTGTGCTAACAGTGGGGAATCTGCTTAAGATTCTCTCTTAGACCCTCTCCCTCTGCCCCTCCCCTGCTCACATTGTCTCTGTCTCTCTCAAAATAAATGAACTTAAAAAAAAATTTGTTTAAGGAATCAGAATGGATAAACTTCTCAAAAGCAAAAATGGAATCTGGAAGATAATGAAGCAATACCCTCAAAATTCTAAAGAAAAAATTATTTCTACCATACAGCTCCACACTCAGCCAAGGTAAAAATCAACGTAAGGGTCGATAAAAAGCCATTTTTAGATGTACAAAGAAATATTTTTAAAGTATCTCTTAAATACCCTTTCTCAAGAAGATACTGGAGATGTGTTCTACCAAAAGTAAGGAAGCAAACTAAGAAAGAGGAAAGCATAGATGACAAGAAATAAACTCCCCCTCCAAAGATGAAAATTCCTAAGATGGCAATGAAAGGAGATAACAGGATAATAGCTGTGTAATAAATGTAGAAATCAACGAATCTAGATTGGAGCAGATCAGAATGTTTCAGAAAAGATTTCCTCAGGAAAATAAATTTGATAGACCACTTAATGTTTGGACATATTGAGAGAGGGTTTACATAACTGGGGTTGAATTAGTAGCATGAATAGAGAACACTAAGCAAATGAAAAAGAAAGACAATCGTAAACTCCTAGGAAAACAAAAATTTGTGCAGATAAGGAAAATTAATCATAATGTACTGCATGGCTCAGCTCAGGGCTAACATAGTCATGATAATATAGCTCAGCGTTAACAGAGTTATAATATAAATATTTTGGATAAAATTATGGTATTGACAGGATTAAGGGACAAAAGAAGATCTGTATGTGGTTGAGGGAAGGAAGTGAAAGAGGGCTAAAGCCTTAGTGTCCATAGAAGGAAGTCTGAAAATAATACCTATGGCTGAAAAATAAAGAAGCAAGAATATAAACATAGTATTTAGCAATATAGAGGTAAACACCAAAAGAACCAGTTCAAAGAATTGAAAAAGTTTGCCTTTGAAAAACGGGAAATGAGAGGCAGGGAGCAGGGGACTTCTCTTTTTCATAACAAGCCTTATAGGACTATTTAACTTTTTTTTTAAGTTTATTTATTTTTAGGGAGGGAGGGACAGAGAGAGAGAGGGGGAGACAGAGAATCCTAAGCAGGCTCTGCACTGTTAGGACAAAAGCCTGATGCAGGGCTTGAACTCACGAACTCTGAGATCATGACCTAAGCTGAAATTAAGACCTGGCTCTTGATTAACCAACGGAGCCACCCAAGCACCCCATATTTAACTTTTTAATTTATGTGTATGTATGATTTCAAATAAAGATAAAATTTTAAAAAAGAGAAGAGTAGATGTTAATGAAACAAACAAACAAACAAAACAGAAAGGATCAGTGTAAAATGCTGGCCCTTGGGGAGAAAATTATTAAACCGGACAAATCTCTAGCAAGCCTGAGATTAAAAGAAAAAAGATGCACTAACAAACAATAATAAGAATAAAAAAAGATGCAGTCTGTACTTACACAGAAAATTTTCAAAACACTGCAAACAGCTTTATGTATTTGAAAACTCAGATAAAATGGATAATTTTCTAGATATAAATAAATTACCAAAATTGGTGTAAAAATAACTGCAGTCTAAATGAACTATTAAAATTTTTGAAGTGATAATCAAAGGCCTCTTACTCTAAAAGATATCTGGTCTAGATGGTATTAGAAACTCATTTTCTTGAACATTTAAGGTACAAATAAACTATTTTTTAAAAAGTAATGTAGGGGCACCTGGGTGGCTCAGTTGGTTGAGTGTCTGACTTCAGCTCAGGTCATGATCTCGGGGTTCACAGGTTCAAGTCCTACATCGGGCTCTGTGCTGACAGCCCAGAGCCCAGAGCGTGGAGCCTGCCTAGGATTCTGTGTCTCCCTCTCTCTCAGCCCCTCCCCCACTCATGCTTTGTCTCTCTTTCTCTATCTCTCAAAAATAAATAAACATTAAAAAAATAATAAAATAAAAAATAAAAAAGTAATCTCTGTACCCGATGTGGGGCTCCAACTCCCAACCCCAAGATCAGGAGTTAAATGCTCCACTAATTGAGCCACCCAGAGTTTAAAGTAAACTCTCTTAAACAAATGTTTTTAGTTCCTGTGGCAGTTGTCCTCCTAAATCCTTCTTCTGATAAGATTTTTTGCAGAGCATAGGTTACCCACCTACGGCTATATTTCTCAGCCTGCCTCGAAACTAGGTACGGCTGTATGACTGCATTCTCACCTTCAGTTATAAGCACAAGTGCTGTGCTACATTCTGTCACTCAGTATATTAGTTCCCTAGGGCTGCTGTAACAAAGTACCACAAACTGTTTTGCTGAAGGAACAGAGATGTATTCTCTCACAGTAGAAGGAGAGTAAAAGTCCAAGATCAAGGTGTCATCAGAATTGGTTCCTTCTGAGAGTTATATGAGAAAATATCTCTTTTCTCCCTCTCTCCTGGCTTCCTATACTTTGCTGGAAATCTGTGGTGTTCCATGGCCAATCTCTGTCTTCATGTTCACCTGGTATTCTCCCTTTGGTGTGTCTGTGTCCTAATTTCCTCTTTTTATAATCACAACACTTATCATATTAGATTAGATTAGTCATATTAAATCAAGAGTCAGATGTTTTAACCTACTGAGCCACCCAAGCACCCCTGAGTGGTGTTTTGATTATAGGAGCTTGGCTTTTACCCTAACAAATACAGCTGCCCAACTCACTTTATAAGAATCTAAACTTTAGAGGTGCCTGGATGGCTCAGTCAGTTAAGCCTCTGACTTCAGCTCAGGTCATGATCTCATGGTTTGTGGGTTTGAACCCCACATCGGGCTCTGTGCTGACAGTGCAGAGCCTGCTTTGGATCCTATATCTCCCTCTCTCCCTGCCCCTCCCCCACCTTTGTGTGTGTGTGTGTGTGTGTGTGTGTGTGTGTATAAGTTATATATTTATGTATAATATATATTATATATAATATAATAGTATTTAAATATATAATTTATATAAATTCTATATGATTTATATAATTATAATTATAATCATATATAATTTACATAAATTTATGTTTATCTTAGTGATTCAAAAATAAAATGGTTCAAAGTGCCTGGGTGGTTCAGTTGGTTAGGTGTCTGACTTCAGCTCAGGGTAGAATGGTTCAACATAAGAAAATCTATAAAAGTACACTAACAGATTGAAGTAGAAAAACACATTTAATCAACACAGTAGATCAGAAAAATATTTACCAAAATTCAATGTTCATATAACTGGATATGTAAACATGAAATATATAGTTAATAATGTGAAGGAATTATTGTTGATCGTGGTACTGTAGTTTTTTGTGGGTTTTTTGAAGAATTATTATCTTTTAGGGATTCAAACTGACATATTTACAGGTAACATGATGTAACGTCCAGCATTTGTTTCAAATAACATAGAATGGGGACAAGTTAGCAAAGGAACAGATAAAACAAGACTGATCCTGAGCTAACAGCAATTGAGGCTGTGTGATGGGTAGACAAAAGTTTATTACACTTGTCTGTCTACTGTTGTGTGTGTTTTAGTGAAGAGTTAAGAAAATTCAAACTCAGTCATAACTTTAAAAGAAAAGAGACTCAGGGGTGCCTGGGTGGCTCAGTCAATTGAACATATGACTCTTGATTTCGGTTCAGGGCATGATCACAGTCCGTGGGTTCAAGACCTGCATGGAGCTCTGTGCTGACAGCTTGGAGCCTCCTTAGGATTTTCACTCTTCCTCTCTCTGTCCCTCACAGCTTGTGCATTCTTTCTCTCTCTCTCAAAATAAATAAACTTAAAAAAAAAGATTTCTGATTATTAAAAAGAAGAAAGAGAAGAAAAATGACACAGAAATCAATGTCCTTAACCTGACAAAAGTCATCTATCAACCTTAGGGTTCAAATCACTTTTGTAGTAAAACTTAAAAGCATTGCCATTAAAGTCAAGAATGAGATGAATATGCCTGCTTCTCCTCAACACTGTTCTCAAGGTCCTAACCTACACAATAAATAAGAAAATAAAGAACAGGTATAAGAATTGAAGGCTGGGGAGACAAAACTATCCTTAGTTGCAGATAATATGGTACTATATAGAAAATCCAAAAAACCTAATAAAGTCATTTTTTTAATGTTTATTTATTTTTGACAGATAGAGAGAGACAGAGCATGAGTGGGGGAGGGGCAGAGAGAGGTAGAGGCGCAGAATCCCAAGCAGGCTCCAGGCTCTGAGCCGTCAGCACAGAGCCCGACACAGGGCTCGAACTCAGGGACTGCGAGATCATGACCTGAGCCGAAGTCAGACGCTTAACCGACTGAGCCACCCAGGTAACCCCCTTTTATTTTTAAAGTAATTTTTTTAATGTTTATTTATTTTTGACAGATAGAGAGGAAAAAACCTAATGAATTATTATAACTAATAGTGAAGCTCAACAAGAAAATCTAATAGAAAGAGCATATTATTCACACATACACACAAAAAATAACCCAGTATCTAGGAATAAGTCTAATAAAAGATATGCTTTCTGAAGAAAATTACAAAACAAAACAAAACAAACAAACAAACAAAAACCATTATTAAAGAACCTAGAAAGAGACTTGAGTAAATGGATTTATTTTTACATCATGTTTACAGACAGAAAGTTCAATCTTTTGCTTTTTTTTAATCTTTTAAAATGTTTATTTATTTTTGAGAGAGAGAGCGAAAGAGGGCACATGCTAGTGGCAGAGAGAGGGGGAGACATAGAATCTGCAGCAGGCTCCAGGCTCAGAACTGTCAGCACAGAGCCCAACCCAGGGCTCCAACTCACAAACCAGGAGATCATGACCTGAGCTGAAATCAGACACTTAACTGACTGAGCCACCCAGGCGCCCCCAGAAAGTTCAATCTTATAAAGGTATCAATTATACCAATATTAATATATTAATCCAATGCAATTCTAACCTAAATCCCAACCAGTTTTTTCTCGTAATTACACAAGCTTATCCTAAAATTCACATAAAGGATCACATCTCAGTAAAGCTAAGACAATGTTGAAGAGCAAAGTAAGAGAACTTGCCCTACAGATACCAAAATCCTTCTAAATCCTTAATAATTAATTCAATAGGATGATTGAAGAGTAATAGACAAACAGACCAATAGAATAGAATAAAGAGCCTCCAAACCTGCATATCTTTGGAAATTTGACATATGACAAAGGAGATATCCCTAAACATAAGGAGGAAAAGAATGGATTATTTGGAAAATGGTACCAGGGCACTCGTTATTCACCTAAAAAAAAAAATTAGATGTCTACTTCACACCATATAAAAAACATAAATTCCAGATGTTCAAAAGATATAAATATAAAAAAGAAAGAAATTTAAAACTTCTGGAAGAGGGGCACCTGGGTGGCTCAGTTGGTTGAGTGTCTGACTTCAGCTCAGGTCATGATCTCACATCTTGTGAGTTGGAGACCTGCATCAGGCTCTGTACTAACAGCTCAGAGCCTGAAGCCTGCTTCCAATTCTGTGTCTCCCTCTCTGTCCCTCCCCCGCTCATGCTCTGTCTCTTCTGTCTCAAAAAGAAATAAATATTAAAAAAATTTTTTTTAACTTCTGGAAGAAAATATAAGAGGAAAAAAAGAGAAAATATTAGAGGATACCTTTATGACCTCAATTTGAAAAAGAGGACTTAATTAAAATACAAAGCTTAATGCGTAAAGGAAAAGATTGATAATTTGACTACAATAAAATGTAAAACTGCAGTTTAAATGTAAAACAAGACAAAGCCCAGAAGATAGGTACAGCACATACCATGACAAAGAAATTAACGTCCACATTTTATAAAGACCTCTTAAAGATCTATTTAAGAGAAGTTCCAGTTTCAGTAAATGGAATAAGCATGCCCCGTCTTGTCTCCCCCATTGAATGCAACTATGAATCCTTGCACAGACTCTGTGGGGTAACTAGCAATCTGAGGACACTGAAAAGTAAATAGTATTAAGTCAACTGGAGGACACCAGAGCTCAAAGATCTATCTAACCAGTGGTGAGGTTACCATTTTTTTCCCTTCAGTATCACTTGACCAGAAGGAAACCTGAAACTCAGAAGTACATACCAGATGAGGTCAGAAAGAGCTGCAAGAGAAACCTTCTTTTCCCGGTCTGAAGAAGGGGAAAAGGCACCACTAAGGGTCACAAGGACTTCCCTATTTTTTTTTTCTCTTTTTTTGCACCCTCCACTCCAGCCTCTAGGCAATAACAAAGTGGAGGCATGACATTGGCAGGTGCCAAAACTCAGAGGAACATGAAGGGGCTGTGTTCCTCCAGAATGTGGGGCAAATTCCCATTGTGTGATACTCTCTGATTTGAATGACTACAGATTTATTATCAGAAACCATGGAGGCCAGGAGAAAGAAGGAAAACACCTGTACCAAGAATTCTACATCTAATTCAGTGCAATCCCTATCAAAACACCAGCTATGTCTTTGGCAGAAATGGACAAACTGATCCCAAAATTCATATAGAATTGCAAGGAGCCCTAATCACCTAATTTTGAAAAAGAGGAACAAAGCTGAAGGACTCATACATCCTGATTTCAAAACTTACTACAAAGCTACAGTAATCAAAATTGTGGTCCTGGCGTAAATATAAACATATCAATCAAAAGAATAGGACTGAAAGTCCAGAAGTAAATCCATATATGTACAGTCAACTCACTTTTGACAAGAGTGTCAAGACCATTAAATGGGAGAATACTCTTCAACAAATGGTATGGGAACAACTACATAACCAGATGCTAAAGAATGAAATGGGGCCTTTACATCATACATACACAAAAATCAACTCAAAATGGATCAAAGATCCAAATATAAGACCTAAAACAGTAAATCTATTAAAATAAAACATAAGTATAAATCTCTATGATCTTAGATTTGATAATGGAGTCTTATAAATGACACAAAAAGCACAAATAACAAAATAAAAAATACATAAATTAGATTTTATCAACATTTACAACTTTTGTACATTAAAAGACACTATCAAGGGGTACCTGGGTAGCTCAGTCAGTAAAGCATATGACTCTTGATCTCAAGGTTGTGAGTTCAAGCCCATGTAAGGCACAGAGCCTACTTTAAATAAATAAATAAATAAATAAATAAATAAATATTTTTTTAATTTTAATGTTTATTCATTTTTGAAAGACAGAGGCAGACAGAGCACAAACAGGGGTGGGGCGGAGAGAGAGGGGGACACAGAATCTCAAGCAGGCTCCAGGCTCTGAGCTGTCAGCACAGAGCCCAACGCGGGGCTCAAACTCACAAACCACGAGATCATGACCTGAGCCAGAGCCAGTTGCTCAACCGACTGAGCCACGCAGGCGCTCCGATATTTTTTTTAAATATTAAGAAATATTAAGAAAATGAAAAAACAACCTACAGAATAGGAGAAAAGATTTATATACCATATATCTAGTATGTAAGATATAGAAAGAACTCTTTTTTTTTTAATTTTTTTAATGTTTATTTTTGAGAGAAAGAGAGAGACCGAGTGTGAGCAGAAGAGGGGCAGAGAGAGAGGAAGACGCAGAATCCAAAGCAGGCTCCAGGCTCTGATCTGTCAGCACAGAACCCAAAGAAGGGCTGAAACTCGTGGAACTGTGAGACCATGACCTGAACCAGTCAGACACTTAACTGATTGAGCCACCCAGACGTGCCTAGAAAGAACTCTTACAACAGAACAACAAAAAGACAAAAACCCAATTCAAAATGGGTGAAAGATTTGAATAGATATTTCTCCAAAGAAGATGTGCACATGGCCATGATGTAAATAAGCACATGAAAAGATGCTCAATATCATTAATTATTAGGAAAATACAAATAAAAAAAACAGTGAGATTCTGCTTCACACCCATTATGATGGCTAAAATAAACAGAAAACAACAAGTGTTGGTAAGGATGTGGAAAAATTGGAACCCTCCTATATTGCTGGTGGAAATGTAAAATGGTATGGACACTAGAAAACAGTTTGGCAGTTCACAAAAAGTTAAACATAGAATTATATATGACCTAGCAATTCCATTCCTGGTTATACATCTAAGAGAATTGAAAACAGGTGTTCAAACAAAAAGTTATACATGAATGTTCATAGCAGCATTATTCATGACATTCCAAAAGTGAAAACAACCCAAACGTCCATTAACTGATGGATGGATAAACAAAATGTGATATATCCATACAATATAACATTATTCAATCATAGAAAAGAATGAAATACTTATACATGGTACACTGTGGATGAACTTTCAAAACAGGAGGCTAAGTGAAAGAAGCCAAACACTGAAGGTGACATATTGTATGATTCCATTTATTTTTTTTAATGTTTTTTAATTTATTTTTGAGAGAGAAAGAGAGACAGAGCATGAGCTGGGGAGGGGCAAAGAAAGAGGGAGACACAGAATCCAAAGCAGGCTCCAGGCTCTAAGCTCTCAGCACAGAGCCTGATGCGGGGCTAGAACTCACGAACCATGAGATCATGACCTGAGTTGAAGTTGGACACCCAATGGACTGAGCCTCCCAGGCACCGCTGTATGAGTCCCTTTATATGAAATGTCCAGAATAGGTAAATTCACCGAGCTGGAAAGCAGACTGGTGGTTGCCAGGAGAAATGAAATAACTGCTTAATGAATATAAAGTTTCTTTTGAGGGTGATGCACTCTGCTGTTAGACAGCAGTGATGGTTGCACATGACGTATGTACTAACAGCCACCTAATTGTACACTTTAAAATGATTAAAATGGAGAATTAGATATTATGTAAATTTTACCTTAATTAAAAAAAATTCTATATCAAGTGAATATATTCTTTAAAAATGAGTGAAGTAAAGACATCCTCAAGTAAAAGAAAACTAAGAGAGCTTGTCCTCATCAGACTTGTTCTACAATAAATGCTAAAGAAAGTTCTTCAGATGGAAGACAACTGATACCTAAAAGAAACGTAGGACACCAGGAATAAAGAAAGAGAATCAAAAATGATAAAAATACTGTTAAATATAGTAGACTATTCTCCTAAATTCTTTAAAATATGTACAACAGTTAAAAGTGAAATGACAACATGGTTCAGTAAATTTTTGGTATATATACATGTAATACATATAACAACTACAAGATGAAGGCTGTGAAGTAAAGGGACCAATATAGTGGTAAGTTTTCTACATTCTACATGAAGTAGTAAAATATTAATTCTTAGTAGACTGTGAAATATTAAGTATTTATATTATAATCCCTGGGGCAACCACTGCATTTTTTAAAAGCTATGCGGAGATACAGTTTAAAACTCAACAGATAAATTAAAATGGGGGACAAAGTTAAAACTATAGGCCTAATTTTAAATTTATCAAGATTTATACGAAATGAAAGTTGTCTAAAACACAGGGATTGTCTTATTAGATTTAAAAACAAACAGACAACAAAACCCAACTATTTACTATCTATAATTTTATGATACAGGTAGATTAAAAGTAAAAGAATGGATGGGGTGCCTGGGTGGCTCAGTCAATTGAGCATCTGACTTCGGCTCAGGTCATGATCTTGTGGTTTGTGAGTTGGAGCCTCGCGTGGGGCTCTGTGTTGACAGCTCAGAGCCTGGAGCCTGCTTCAGATTCTGTGTCTCCCTCTCTCTCTACCCCTCCCCCTCTCATGTTCTGTCTGTCTGTCTGTCTCTCTCTCTCTCAAAAACAAACATTAAAAAAA